>NC_056741.1:448413332-448545832 GCF_019279795.1 Protopterus annectens | reverse complement strand
TGCAGGACAGGACTAAAGCAAGGTGCTCATAAAAGAAAAAAAAGAAATCCCACTGGATGTCCTGCATCAATAAGGTATACAACTGGAAAGAAGGTGATGTCTACAAAGACAAAAGTGAGATGATAGAACTGCAAAAGCACCCTTCTGAGCATAAACAATTAAATAAGAAAACACATAAAATCTTCAAAAAGCAAGTAAGAAAAAAAATTAGCAAACATAGCCAAGGATAACCATAAGGATTTCTTCAGCTACATCTGCAACCGAAAAGATATGACTCTGATGTGTGCTGAATAATTGTGGATGGGATAACACACAATGACCATGTGGAAATTGCAAACGGGCTAGCAGACAGGATTGGCAAGAATTGCAACACCCAACCCCTCAAGCATACAGTCTTCATCATCTCCTGCACCATGCATCTGCAAACTGCTTTTCATTAATGCTATCTCCAAGGCTAAGAACACAGCCTTCATGGAACCAGATGTCACTCTGGGCTGCATTCTTAATGTTGTAAAACAAGAGATAGCTACACCATTAGGCACAACACAGACAGAGTACTGGTTATGTCCCCACTGAATGGAAGAATCCATATGTTAACCCCCTCCACAAGTGCAGCTTGGCAACAGATCCAGTTAACTATAGACCCAGAAGTTTACCCAGCCTCATCTGTAAGGCAATGTAATGAATCCTCATGGATCTCTTAAATAAGGATAGAGGTGACCCCCAAACATGGATCCATCCGTGTTCTGTTTTGTCAAAGGCAGGTCATGCATGCTAAACCTGGTGTACATCTTCAATAACATGAACAGAGCCAGAGACAATGGCAAAGCCATGCACACTGCCTGTATTGAGTTTCCCAAGACCTTCAACACTATCCCACATTTGGGTATCACTGACAAACTAACCCTGCTGAATATCAACCCCTATGCTGTCACTCAGATGTGTTGCAAACTGGTTCACAGATTGACAACACTCAGTCAAAGTGAGACTTTACGTATAACAGCAGAGCTGTCACCAGTGGGGTCCCACAAAGGTCAGAGCTGGGGCCACTCTTATTTGGCATATACTTCTCCAAAGTCTATGTCACAAACGGAGGGGCTGTGGCTAACCAAGTTTGATGATGACTGAAAGTTTGGTGCCATCATAGAATCATCAGGAGATGTCAGCGTACTTCGAAAGAGGATTAGCAGAACAGTGATTGGTGCCAAAGCGATGGTGTTAAAGTAAGTGCTAAGAAATGCACCATCATTCCCTTGTGTAAAAACAACATCCTTGATTATTATAAAACAAACATTAGCAACCTAAGTACCTATTCAGTAGTGAGAGACCTGGAAACGCAATTGACTGTGAGCTGAACTTTGACCGTGTCTAGTGTGGTGAGGAAGGCATTCTACATTGTTCACCTGATTAACTAAAATGTTGCCTCAAGAGCAAAATAGGTTATAACCACCCTGTACTCATCCCTTATCAGGCCTGTCATAGAGTATAAAGCTCCCTTTGGTATGTAATGCACCAAACACTTGCAGCAACATGAGAGAGCTCAGAAATTTCTAACTGAGAAAATTCAGGGTCTCGAGCACATGTGTTATACGGACAGACTGCAGTGACTGTCAGTGTACTCATTAGCGTACAGAGTAGTTAGAGGCAAATTATGTCTGGTTTACAGGACTATCTCTGACCCAAACGCTGCGCATACAAAAGTCAAATGATACTAGAGTCACCTGTTCCAGGGACATCAGTCTGGCCATTGACATAAACAGGTCCTGCTGGCGAGACGTATACATCTCACAGAGGTTGACACTGCTCTGGGATAGGCTGTCAATCCATATCAAACAGAGCAGCTGGCTGACCCTGTTTAAGATCAACCCTCGTCATTCTAAGCTGAAACACTATATGTCAGCCTAGGATGACATGATTGACAGAAATCGATGCTTGGCCAGAAATGGTCTTCATCTGTCACCGCTGGGATTTTGGCTGCTGGCTAAGGTTCTTGCAACCCCCATAGTACATTTTTAGGCAGTGTCTCAAGAAACAAATTTCCCGCTTAAAAACTCCATCTGAAATCGACATCTTTGTTATGCTGGTAAATGCTATGAGTCGCTACACGAAACCGCAGTCAGTGGAAGCTGTTCTCGCCTTGGAAGATGCAGACATTTCTGGAGTCATGGAGTAGAGACCTGGTTCAAGGCAGTGGAGAGTACCCCCAGCCATACTGGGTAAGACCTCATTCCACACATTCAGACCTCAAACTGAATGCATGAAAACGAAAGGAGGCGGTGTATCAGTATTCATTGAGGATAAACACACCTCCAGATTGGTTAAATAGTATGATTCCCTGGAGGCACTTCAGGTGCAATTAACTGTTGGAAGGACACCTATTCTGATCACTGCCCAGCTACATGACCCCCACCATGACTCAGGACACCCAGTCTGCTTATTTGGATGTACTTGAGTCTACCAAGATACATCCAAACACCATGGTTTTGGGCAAATTTAACTACCCATCAACTGACTGGTGTCAATTAATTGTGCCCTAACTCACTTGCCCAAAGGTTGAAAGACTTTGTTAACTCTAGTGCCCTGGACCAGCTGCTTGTCAGTCCCACAAGGGGTGCCAACATCCTGGATCTGCTGCTTACCAATATGGGGGAGCACTGTAGCACCCCCACTGTGAGGTACCCCCTGATGATATCTGACCACAAATTGGTCTCATTCGAATTAACGCTCAAACCTAAACCCCCATCACCGACTAAACTAAAAAACTTCTCCAAAGCATATTATAACCTCTTACGAGATGGTATAAATAGCTTCACTGCACCTCCTCCCTCAGAAGGAACTGTCAACTATGCTGAACTCTACACCAATGCTTTATACGAACACCTGTATAACTGCATTGATTTGGCTGTACCTGATAAAACCAAAGCAAACTCCTCAAAGAAGAGTAAACCTGCCTGGCGTACAACTTCCATTAAGAGGCTTTACAATAAGAGGAAGAAATTGCTGTCTAAGAGTAAGAGGGAGCGAGCCCTCCTAAACTGGAAACACTCCCTCCTCAGCTTAAACAAGTAAATAAGACTTCTTGTGAAGTCATCCAAAGCAAACTACAAGTATAAATTAGCTTCCTCAACAAAGGACGACCACAAGGCATTCGATAGTTACATCCATAACCTAAATGGAAAGTCCCTGATGCTTGTGGACATAGCTAACCTGTTGGCAAACAGGTTCTGTGAAAACTTCACTGCCCTGTCCCTGACAGACATACCCCATGACATCCTTACTACCTGTCCCCTACCTTGCATCTGTAATGAGCAGGTCATAAATGGCCTCTCTAAGGCCAAAAACACAGCATCTATGGGGCCTGATAACATCCCAGTTTGCATCTATGGGACCTGATAACATTCCAGGCTGCATCCTACATGGGCTGCAACATGAATTAGCTACACCACTGAGTACTCTTTTCAATCATAGTCTAAGTACCAGCTTCATACAAGCTGAATAGCAAACAGCCACAGTTATTGCCTAGTACAAAGGTGGTGAAGCCTGGAACTATTGACATATTAGCCTGACAAGCCTTATCTGCAAGGACATGGAGGGAATCATCACGGACCTTATCAAGAAAGAAATAGGTAATCTCCAAATGATTGTCCCTACTCAGTTTGGATTTGTCAAAGGGAGATGATGCTACTTAAACCTGGTGGACTTTTTCAAGACAGTCCACAAGCCCCTGGACGAGGGGAAATCTGTGCATACAGCCTACCTGGACTTAGCATACGCATTTGATACTATCATCCACTCAGGCATCATTGGCAAACTCACTCAGTTAGGCATGAACCCTTATATCATTAGATGGGTCGCTACCTGGCTGACAGATAGAAGTAGTATAGTCAAAATAGGGTAATCCACCTCTATCGGCAAGTAAATGTAGACAGAGCCTGACAAAATCGGGTGTGTGACAAAGGCCAATAATTAGGGATATATTTTGACTGCTGATCTTATTATCTTAGAGAGCTGCAAGAGTATCAGGGTTTAACAGATATTTTATGAAGGATTTAAAGTTTGAAACTCAAATGTATGCCATTATCTAGTGAATTCAACCCTCAGATCACCACAGTGATGTGCCAGAAAAACGCACTTGTAGCGGAATCCCCCACACACATACACATACACCCCATCCCCAGTGAACACAAAAGTAATTTCATGCAATAGGCTTCACTTGAGAAAGTAATGATTTGTCTTAAGTTTCACAATGTTAAACCTTCAGAAATGAGAACCGGTAAGAATGTCACCTTTTGTAATCACTGACATTCACTGCACATACTAAAGGTTCATAGGTTCATAGGTTCATACTAGGCTATCTGCCCTAGGGCATTTATAAGCCTAGCCAGAGTTGTGTGGCTTTCACCACCCCTTAGGTTGAAGAATACTATACCCATTAGTTTGCCATGCCTCTGTCCAGCAGTGATACAGAGATGATCCCCGGGGTAAACCTACGATCTCCCATCCACTGGTCAAGATTCCTCTTGAACAGAGCCAGTGAGGTGCTCTGTCTCACATGGACCGGGATTCTGTTCCACAGCATAGGGAGTCTCTGGGTAATGAATCTGTCCCTCCAGCACATCCTATTTATATCCGTGTTGAGGTTTAAGTCTCTTGCTCTTGTGGCTCTGGTGGGTTTGGATTTTTTGAGGTGGAGCATGTCCATTAATTCCGGGTTGGACATGGCCTTGTATGTCAGGCACAGGTCACCTCTGAGCAGATGGTATGCGACTGAATAGAGCTGGAGTTTCTTCAGTCGGGCAGCATATGGCATATTTTTGAACCCCTTTATCCTTTTGGTGAGGAACTTTTGGGGTCTTTCCAATTGCTGCAGGTGTCGGGTAAGATACATTCCGAATGGGGCATTGTACTCAATCATTGGTCTGATAAGTGAAGAGTACAGGGGAACAATGACCTCCCTTGATCTGGATGTGAATCCCTTCATAATCAGGTGGGCAATGTAGAAGGTCCTCCTAACCACTTTGGCAATGTGAGTGTCAAAAGAAAGGTTACTGTCAACTTGGGTCCCCAGGTCCCTGATAACCTCTTCTGTGCTTAATGGATTGCCACCTATGTGGTAACTTGGGGTTACCTTGTTTTTACCAAAGGGTATGACTATACATTTTTTGGCATTTAGCTTAAGGCCATGGCTCTGGTACCAGTTATCCGCTTCTATGAGACCTCTCCGAAGGATATCTGTGTCTGATGGATTTTCAACTATGGCGCCCAGTTTGCAGTCATCTGCAAACTTTGTCAGCCACAATCCTCCTATGTTTGCCTGCACTTCTGAAAAGTAGATGCCGAACAAGAGGGGGCCCAGGACTGAGCCCTGTGGGACACCACTTGTGACCAGCTTGGAGTCTGACATGGCACCAGCAACTCTAACCCTGTGGGTTCTGTCCTTGAGCCAGTTTGCAACCCATCTTGTGACATATGGGTTTACATTTAAGCTGGTGAGCTTTTCTATGATACCCGAGTGGGGTATTGTGTCGAAAGCTTTGCAAGGTCAAGGTAGGCTGTGTGAACTGCCTTACCCTCATCAATGGCCTTGGTGACTGTTTCAAAAAAGTCGACCAAGTTCAAGAGGCATGATCTGCCCTTGACAAAGCCGAATTGGGTAGGATCCAATGTCTGTAGGTCCCCTATGTCTTTATTTATGAGTTCCATTATGATCCTCTCCATAGCTTTGCAGACCAGGCTTGTTAAGCTTATGGGGCGGTAATTACCAGAGTCCATAGAAGCACCGCCTTTGTGGAGTGGGACCACAGTTGCCGTACACCACTCTTTGGGTACGTATCCTGTGGTAAGGCTAAGATTAAACAGCAGCCTTATGTGTGGGTGTAGTTCCTCATTGAGTTCGTGTAGCACACAGCCAGGGACACCATCCAGTCCCATTGATGCTGTGTTTTTAGCTTTAGAGAGAGCAGCTCTCACCTGGGCATTTGAGATGATTGGGAGGCTACACTCTGCTGGGATAGATATTTCTCCTTTTGGGGTGGAGGGAGGGGAGAAATTTTCATTGAATCTGTCTGCCAGTATGTTTGCAATGTCTGTGGGTTCAGTGATTTTTGTATCATTTTGGACTAATTCTGAGCATATCTGGGAGTTTCCACCCAGATTTCTAACATAGCTAAAGAAGGCCTTATGATTGTCTTTTGAGTCCTTGGCGATTTTTCTCTCAAAGTTGGCCTTGGATGATTTTTATGAGTGATCGTAGTTTTTTACTAGTATTGATCAGAGATGTCTTCCCTTTTAGGGATTTTGCTCTATCTTGTAGTAGCTTTCTCCTCTTGTTGTAAAGTTTGATTATGGCTGGGGTCCACCAGATCGGGTGCTTGCCTTTGGTGGAAAGGGTCTTGATTTTATTTGGGATTGCTTGATCCATGCAATCCTGGAGGTGCTTGTAGAAAGCATTTGTAAGGGATTCAGCAGCATGGGTTATGGTTTCCAATGGCTCAGGGGCCTTGAAGGATATCACACCAGTCTTAAGAAGTGTGAAGTTGGCTTTTGAGAAGTTCTTCACTGTGCTCTTTTTTGTTGGGGGTGGGGGCGGGATGTAGATCTCCAGTGAGATTAGTTTATGGTCTGATCTCACCAATGAGGGATATACTTCCGGTGTGGAGCATTTTGTCCCCATGTTTGTGATGATCAGGTCTAGTATATTTTCACCTCTTGTGGGAATGGTGACAAGTTGTTCCATAGCATTTGAGTTTATGAACTCCAGGAACCTTTGGGCTAGGGTATTGGGGCTTGAGTAATGTTCCCAGTCTATGTTTGGGTAGTTGAAGTCACCGAATATGATGGTATTTGGAGAGACATTTATACTCTCCAGTGTCTTCAGAAAGGCTGTGTGGGGTTCCTGAGTTTGAGAGGGTGGCCTGTAACATGCTACAAACTGTAGAGCAGTTTTGCCTATGGTTACTTGCACCTGAATGGTCTCTGATGCTTCGTGAGTTGCCACCAGCCTGGAGGTGTGGGTATCCTTGATGAATATGGATACACCCCCTCCTTTTGTGGTACAGTCCGGGTTTTGGGGTATGCAAGCCAGTCTTCTGATGAGTTTATACTGGCACAAGTCAATTTTAAAAATAAAATTTGCTATACGATTCTCTCTGAATGTATATTTGACAAGCTCTGTTTATTAAAAACTAACAAATGCAAAAACTTACAATAGCACTATATGCTTATCTAATCACTGTGAACTGCAGAGTGAACCCTGGCAAACACTTCCCTAACCTACAGCTATGAGTAAGGAGTATAAATAATAAAATTATAATGGGAATGTTTTACGGATCGATAAGGAAATGCTATACATGATCATTCTATACCGATGCTACTCAAAGCAGGAAACAAAAGCAAAAACAAAACCAAAAAAAGAAACTGATATTATAGGTGGTGTGCAGTTGCTACAGATTATATGGAGTGCTACTGTGCTCTGGTTCTACAGAAATAAAATCTTTTTTTCTAGCAAGCCACACAGGCAGAAAATCTGTCATTGCTGCTGAAATCTGAAAATGCAGTTATTATGCTCGTTTGCAGATAGGCAGCTAAATCGATGAAGTCCCCCGTTTTAGTTAAAAAAATGTTCAGAAACAGATACAAAGCAGCTAACAGCTGCAGAAGTGTAAACCACACCACAAACAGTTTCTGAGTTAGGTTTTCAGCTATCCCTGCACTACAGCAAAGAGCAGTGATATCGACAACATTTCATTAACTCTTAGAGATAAACTGCTTCAGCGTGAACAGCACTAGCGAGCGGCAGCATTTATCTGTTTCGATACATGCTGAAACTCAATGCTGCCAGAATCAGGTTTATTTGTGCCCATTTGCAGTTAGGCAGCCCATTTGCTACAGTGTATACCCTAGAGAGCTTCATTTCAGCTATCCTGGTTTAGTTAACAAAGATTTTATAAGCAGATATGATGCAACAAACAGCTGCAAAAGTGTAGACCACACACAATGCAGTACATTGGTTCGGCTAGCATCTTACATAGTAAAGAGCACTGACGGTCGGCAACATTTCCCTTAAGCATTGCATCTAGGTACTTACAGTAAGGGATTGGGACATAAAAGTTTGCACTTACCAAGTAAGTTATTCAAGCTGCCAAAATGCTTCAGAACCGCAGTGGATTGTGTTCATTTTCCCAGGGGAAGGAAAATAATCCTGGGAAAGGTCAGGATAGGGTTTAATTTAAAGAGCTGAGGGTAGGACAGGGGTGTATATGCTGACATCAGAATGTGGGTGGTACTCTCCGAGCCAAACTGAGAGTGGGACACTCCTGAATTAAAAAGAGTTGAATTGCCAAAAAACTAAGGGGAAATGTGCAGAAAGAGTGGCACAGATGCACTTTATACTACTTATTGTATGCATTGGTGTAAAAAAAAGAAAAGTGTTCTGGCAGCTGCATCTTTGACACTCTCCCATTAAGATGATGTTGATATGAGATGCCTGACTGAATGCTTCAAAAGCAGGTACCCATATGTCCTCTTTATACCAGCATGGCCTCATGCTTTAATGGATGTACAGTGTGTGAGGAAGGCACTCAAAAGCTTTAGTATACTGGCTGGACATCTGATATTCTTTGCAAGATACATCCTGTATAGCTTTATGCTACTGCAACAGTAATCTAATGATGAACATCAAGTGTACGTGAGGACTGGCTGTGGTGCTCATGTATATTCTACTGCACCTAAGAAGTTTTGGTAGTTTTAAAAGTGATTTTTAGAGCACCTCTGCACAGGATTTACACTTTTCTTTCTGTGTGTAGATGTGATGTTAGTATAGGTGCTGATAATTTTGTGTGAGGGATTTGCCTCCAGCTATAATAAGTATTTCTACATCACACATGTAGACTAATTCTGTGCCAACAGCAAATGATTGTCAGTAAGCACGTGACAATTTATCCATGGTCTTAGAGTGCTTAGTGCTAGAAATCTGAAATTACGTTACAGTAGGGATCAGGAAATTCGCCCTTTTCCCCACTGTAGTGCAATGATTGTCAGTAAGCACGTGGCAATTTATCCACGGTCTTAGAGTGCTTAGTGCTAGAAATCTGAAATTACGTTACAGTAGGGATCAGGAAATTCGCCCTTTTCCCCACTGTAGTGCAATCTTGAAGTTGTTTTATATAATTAGCAGAGGTGAGGGATGCAAAGGGGCTTGCTCCTCTGCAAAAGCAACATTTCTGTTGTTTGTAGCTGTTGTTTGGGTTTCAAAGTTTTGTCGACTGACTGAATTGTTGACCATATGGTCTTGACAATTTGTCCATTTGATCTTTTTAAATAGACCCAATATAGCAGGTAAAATGTCTAAAAGACTCTATGAGGCATGTAATACAATAGGCAACATAAAATAGCCTTCTATTTTCATAAGCTCATAAAAGAGAAAAAAACATTCGGGTAAAACTGCAACTCAGTTTATTAAAATGTTATTTTATTTTACATTTCTTAACCAGAAGAGTCCATCTGGGATGAGCCAAAGTAAAAGCAAAGCACAGATGCTACAGTGTTAAATCCAAAGGGCATATATAAAACTGTTTCCTAGAATTCATGTTGTGGATAATACAACAGGTAAAATGTCACAAGACTCTGAGTCAGATAATATAACAAACATCAGTGCTACAATGCAGTACTCAAGGTGTCAAAGGCAGGCTCGGATGACACCGTAATAAATATGCATAAAAGTAGAAGTCATACAGCAAGATGTGATACTATCACAGCAAGGATACAACATAACATGGAAGTAAACACTCGGCTACAGTAGGAAAATATCCAGCAAGGAGTGACAGTTTCCAGTGCTACATTCAGTGCTACTATCAGACAGACAGTAAAACAATCTGCTAAAATATGCAACCAGGTACAGGCAAGCTCTTCATTATACAGTATATTTTCTTTCTTTACAACTGTCTTTCAGTCCAACATTACATAAATCACTCAATTCCTGCCTTCCCTTAAACCTCACATCTCCTACTGAACAGGCATGTATTACTCCCAAAATTTTCATTTATTTATATGTAGTTTGTGCCTTCCTTTTACTAATGATCACGCTTTCAATTCCTTTAAAATATTCAATACTTCAAATACAGCTAGTTTAGATTTTAATTTTCATTTTCTAGTAACTGCATTTTGGTAGCCAACAGAAATAAACTTAATAAGGTCTTGCTATGTCTAGGAAACTCAAATCTTGAGTCATAACTGAAAATAATAATTTCCTTTGTTACAGCATTTGCTCCCCCAATATTTTCTGACAGAGTATTCTGTAGGGAATTTGTTAAATCTACCAACTCATTACATTCCCCCAAAACATGTTGCCAGTAACTTATTTATTCCCCATCACACCTCCAACTTTTGCTATCTACTTGAGGAAAAACTCTTTGAAGTCTGATTGGGGAAAAAAAAAAAATACTAATGCAAACACTTTGAAGCAAAATTTTAACTTAGGAGCCATAGATATGTCCTCGATTGTAAAAGTGCTTTTCCAGTCTATCTTCCCAATCTTTTCTAACCTCATCTGATTGATTTTTATAATTGTGCAATATTTTACATGGCCTAATAATTATCCCCCATTTAAGATAAGCTTCTGTTCTAGATTTGACTAGAAACTCTACCAAAGCAGGTCTTTCATTTAGGACTCCCCTATCCCTTTCTTTCTGCCTATACTCTGAATTCAATCCCTGATTCGGAAGGTAGTCTCTAGTCTGCACTCCAAACTTCTTCTTGGCCTCATCCCGCTAATTTGCTTTTCCCACTGTAGTAATTTGCACCAAATACCTTTGCCAGTTTTCTGCAGTAAATTCCAGTCCCCTCTTACTTATTTTCTGTACCCTTACTTGCAGTCATCCCTATTGGTAAAATCTCCATTCCCATGTTGGCTTAAATCTTAGAATGCTTTCTGCAACTATATGAAAGTATAGTTGTGAAAGTAAACTTACCCTAACAGTAGATGTTTGATGATGATTGCTGTAGTAGCATTAGCTATATAGGTTATATCCTGCCAAAGATTTAACAGCCACACAGCTTCCAAAGTTTCAGGGCACCTTCCACATGCCCAAATTACCAGGCAGCTCAACTCGAGTTGGCTGAAAGGCAAGTTTTGGTGTGAAACCCTTCAGAGTTCTCCTGCCAAAAGATAAAGGCAGGCTGAGCCCTGCAAGAACAACAAAAAATAAATGTCCACACCATTGCATAAAAAGCACACCAACAAACAATGTGGATGGAAGGAGGAATGAGCTACTGCAGCAGAGATTATTTGAACATCCACTGTTATTTTAAGTTTACTTACTATATTCATGATATTGATCACTGCTGCAGTAGTCTTACCTATATGGGTACAATACCCTAGCTAACTACATTTGGGAAGTGGAAGAAGAGTCCAGGATCCCCTGGAGAATGGTCCTATCAAAGCCTGAACTGGACCTAGAGAAGGAATCAGGCCTATAGTGCTTTGTAAAATTATGCACACAAGACCAAGTAACATCTTTTGGAATACTTCTAGAATCCAACCCTTTCCAAAAAGCCATAAGATAAAGCCAAGGCCCTGGTAGAGTGGGCCTTGACCATGCCTGGAATAGTTTTGTTATTGTGAGTATAGCAAAAGGTAATAGTCTTAGACAACCTTTTGGAAGCAATCTGTTTTGACACATGTTGTCTCTTGTTCTTACCTTCACAAACAATGAACAATTTATCCAAAGATCTGAAAGATTTCATTCTGTCAAGATAGTATCAGAGTTGTCTGTGGGCATCCAAGATATGGAGTATCTTTTCTCTCTCATTTTTAGGTTCAGGATAGAAAATGTGGTGAATAATAGTCTAGTTTAAAGTAAACTTGGATACCACTTTAGGCATAAAAGAAGGATTTGTTCTCAAAGAAACCCTGTCCTTATGGAAAATGACATAGGGTTGACTCACCATAACAGCTTGTAACTCAAGATACTCTTCTTGCAGAGGTTGCAGCAATCAGTAAAATTGTTTTCCATGTTAAGAACCTCAAGTCAGCATGGTTAGCAAGTTCAACTGGAGTAAGTGTTAGGTTCACTAACACAAAATTCAGATCCCAAGAAGGGGCCACCAGTTTTCTTGGATGTCTTTTATGCAAAACCCCTTTCAAAGTCATGTTGACATGAGATTGGATTGAAAGAGGAGGATCAATGGGCAGATATGCTGAAATGGCCAATTAATTAACCTTAAGAGAGGAATAAGAAAGGCCATGGGATAGTAACTCTCATCTATTGTAAAACCAGAGAACAACTGGCCCCAAATGGGTGCTGTTTATGTTACTGGTATCAACTAGAAAATCTTTTCCATTTGCTAATATACAAGTTTCTAGTAGAAGGCTTTCCTGTCACCATTAGTATATACTGCACATCCTCAGTAAACAGGTACCTAAAAGGAATTAAAACCCTATCATCCAGGAAGTCAACTGAATTTTACTGATGTCTGGGTATATCAAACACCTCCGTTCCTGTATGTGTATATCCAGTCTCTGAGGAAACTTGTGATAATTGCCCATGGCCATTTCCAAAAGAAAGAAGAGCCACAGTTACCTGGGACAGAAGACAATCTCCACAATGATCTTGGGGAATTCCTTCTGAATATGTAGAAGTACCCTGGATATTAGTGGAAAAGCATACAGGAACATTCCTGTCCAAGGAAAAGAAAAGTCATCTGTCTTTCAGGCCTTCTAGCTGGAACTCCTAGAGCAGAATATTGCTAGCTGATTGTTCATACAGGAGGCATACCTTAAGAACTCCCCACAGATGGATCGATTCTTGGAAGACCCCTAATCTAGTTTCCATTTGTGAGGGTTGGCCCTGATCCTGATCAGATTGTCTGCCACAGAGTTTTGCTCTGACAGAATGTAGGATGCTATATCCCAAGCTAATATGGCTAGTCTGCAATGGAGGCACAGTCTGACTGTCTAGTTCCCCCTTATTTATGTACCACATGACTCTGGTATTGTCTGTAACCACTTGAAGAGGTTCCAGGGACCAAAGGTGCTTCAGAGAGTTGAGTGTACTGATCAAGGCAAGCAGCCCATTAACATTTATGTGCTTGAGTCTGTCCTTAGTATCCCACACCCTTGCACTTTTATCTCTCCTGAAACTGCTCCCCAAGCAAAGTCCAATGCATCTGTGATGACTGACTGCTTTGGAGCAGAGAGGGAGGGAGAAGAGGAGACCTGGATTTAAGGGTATCTGTTTTCTGCACCAAATGATTTTTGTTCTGATATACCCCAGCACTAGGATTTCAAAAGATAAAGGATATTGGTTGTAGGGCCAAAGAGATTTCAGATACCACTGTAACTTTCTCATGTGGGGTCTTGCCAAGGGTATCATGAGAATCATAGATGCCAAGACACCCAAAATCCTGAGGTATTCCCCAACAGTGACAGAAGTCTGAGTGGAAAACCTTAGACACAGATCTAGATATAGATATATTCTTTTTTTCCTGTGCAAGAAAATCTCTTTGAACTGAGGTATATGTTTGACATCCCAGGAGCATAATCCTGTGTTAAGGAGCCAAGAAAGACTTGTGAATGTTCTCTTGGAATCCCAGCTTGTGTAAGAGATCTCTCACCCAAGAGACAGATTCCTGACACTTTGAGAAAGACTCTGCAAAGATAAGCAAATCATCTAAATATGGAAAAATGTGGATACTCTGTAGTTTGCAATGATCTATAACTGGAGCTAGACACTTTGTGAACACTCTTGGTGCAGTGGATACTCCAAAGGATTAGGCAGAGAACTAATGCTTTGATCTGAACACACAAAAACTCTAAGAAATGACAAGTCCGGATGAACAGGGATGTGATGATAAACATCTTTTAAGTCTACTGTGAAGTGACGTCATTTTGAATTTTGGATACTATCAAAAACTGGTTTAGGAAAGAAAGATCTAGAAGTGGTCTCCAAGCATTTTCTTTCTTGACATTGGGAACATCCTTGAATAGCAAAAGAGTTTGATCTGGAGGATGAAGAATGATCCCCCTGGAAAGGAGGAATTTCCTCCCACTGCAATCTGTAACACTGACAAATGATTTTCAAAACCTATTTGTCTGAAACTACCTGTAGCCATACAGAAAAATGTAGATTCAGACTTTCTGAAAGGAGAAAGGGGTCAGGGTGGAAAGAGATCACAAGGTCTCTTGTACAGTCATTCAGACTTGTTGGACTGTCCTTGTTTTTTGGGAGGTTTGAGACTGCTTTTTGGAACTCCCTTGCCATTTCTTCTTAAATGTATGTTTACCTGTATTTTGTTGAGTCTGTTTATTCTGCTTTTTGCCAAAACTGAATAAGGAGAGAGAAAATCCCTTGGAAAATTTGGAAAAGGAGGCTAAAAAATCTTAGAGATTCCCTTGCCTCTTTCATCACACTTTTTTTTCAAAAAAATTTATTTTGTTTTTCTATTAAATATGAACAATCAAAATATTTCAAACATACAATATATACTGAATAAACTATGTACACTATATACAGCTATCCATGACAAACATTGGCTTTATCCATGAATACGTATCAATATTTATCTAATAAATTGTGCAGTTTTTGCCACACTATTCTTTTATGTGTTACATTAGGTGTTCTATAACAAATGGTTTGCATTTCGTTTTTTACATACAGATTTTGCTAATGTAATAAACTTAGCAAACATAAAATCTTGCTTATTTTTCCAGTTCAATGTAATAATCGTTCTGGCGATAGCGAAACTTGACCAAAGAACAGGTAATTGATGTTTGGAAATCACACTTGGGGTAGGTACATTAAATAATATCAATGAACTAGTGATTTCACAGTTATCTGACCATAAAGCTTTTGTGAAATGTCTAAAATCACTCCAATAATGTGTGAGTTTTACATTTGATGAACATATGAACCCAGTGTCTTCAAGAATTTCACCACATCTCCAACATTTACTTTCTTTACTTTTGGTTATAAGTTCAATTTTGTGTGGGGTATAAAAGCTTCTAGGAATACATTTCCAGTTATATAATTCTCAATATAGTGATGATGAGGTGCTATTAATTGATTTTAGTAACTGTTTCTTGTTTTCATTTGACAGAGGTTCTCCATTAATCTTCATACAGTAATTCAAAAAAACTGGGTCAAATGTAAATAATTCATCTCATAAGATTTTATATATAGGTGATATGCTCAGTTTATGTTCAATGTTCATCAAATTACACCATATGAATAATTGTAACAACCTTGGTATAGAATCAGTTTCTTCATTTATTGATACTCTCATTTTACTTTCAATAAATTGCTGTAATGACTGAAGTCCTAACCAATTATCTTGGCTAACTTTAAATCTGGTTAGAAGAAAGTTTATTGATTGGATGTTCTTTTTATCTATAAAATGGTGCCAGAATAAGTCATTCTCTTTAAGGTTCAACATTTTATTAATATGAAAGGAATCTAAACAATCTGGAATATAAGCTATGGGAAATATAAGAAAAAGTGTTTGTTTTAAGCTATAAGTGTTATCTATTATGTTTTTGAAGATGTAAAATATTTGATTTATACCATATGAGAAGTGGCTAACTCTCTTATTATATAGACAATACTCACGAAGTATCCAGTATACTTTGCTGATTCCGAATGATTCATTAAATTGGGTTTCCACATTTCTAGTGGCAATTATATGAATCTCATGCAGTTGTTTCCAACTAGAGGTATATAGAGATGTTATCCAATGTAATATTATATTGATAATAACAGATTTGGAGTATAATTCTATGTAAGGAAATCCAATTCCATTGCTGTTCCAGGCTCTAACATGCCATTTGTATGCTATTCTTGTTTTTTGTGGAAACAAATGAAATGTAAGTAATAAGGAATCTATTTGTTTAAAGAATTTTTTAGGTGGCGGTAAAATCAGTGATTGTGTATAAAATAAAAATTTGGGCAAAATAATAATTTTTATTAATGTAAGTCTGTCTTCCATAGTGAAAAACACTTTGTTCCATTTTTTTAGTTAAATCACTTATTGTAGCTAATAGATTGGTATAATTTAATTTAATAGTCTCTTTCCATGTGTTCTTTATACTAATCCCTAAGTAGACTATTATATAATTTTCCCAATTAAATGTATTATACTTTAGTAGATTTCTGTTTATTTTCTTATTGATTAACAATGTTTTGCTTTTATTTTGGTTAAATTTTAGCCCTAAGATTTTCCCAAGTTGATTCATAGAATTTATAATATATTGTGTAGAAATGTCTATATCACTATAAGTTAATAAAATATTGTCCGCAAATAGCTGGATCTTTGGACAGTATTCCTTATTTAAGTGAATTCCTTTTATGTTTGTGTCATTTCTAATATATGAAGCAAAGGGTTCAACTGATAGGGCGAATAATAATGGGGACATCAGGCATCCTTGTCTAGTCCCTTTCTGAATTCTTAATGGAGATGATAAGCATGAACCAATTTTAACAAATATTTGTGATTCATTGTATATTTTCAGTATCGTTAGTAAAATCTGGAGGAAAATTATACCCATCAAAAATTTTATGTAAATATGACCAACTAATGGAGTTGAATGCCTTGTCTATATCCAGACTTATAACAATTGATTGTTTCTTGGTTTTGTTTACAATATCTATTAAAGATAATAATTTAATAATATTATCATGCACTTTCCTATGTAAGATAAACCCTGTTTGGTCATAATGTATTAAATTATGTAGTATATTCTTTAATCTCTTAGCCAATATGGACATAAAACGTTTATAATCAATGTTTAATAATGAAATAGGTCTATAGGATGCACATGGTTTGGGATCTTGGTCTTCTTTCAAAATAGGAGAAATTATTGAGTACTTCCAAGAAGGGGGGATTATTAACTCTTGTTTAACCATGAAGAAAATACTTAATAAGATCTTTATTATGTAATCTGGAAGAATCTTATATATTTCTGGGATTATCCCATCCAATCCTGGCGCTTTAATGTCCTTCGGGTTTTTAATTTGTTCTTTTACTTCTGTTAATGTTATTTGTTTATTTAGCATGTTGTTTTGTTGATTTGACAACTTAGTATTTATATTTTCCTGAAGAAAGTTATCTACTATATATTCTGTCTCTAGAGGTGAATCAATGTCATTAATTGACTCTATAAAATAAATCCAAAAACAAACGATGTTGGGGAAAAAGAACCACTGGTGTGTAAAAGCAAACAGAGTCAAAAAGTAAAAATGGGAAAATACAACCAGTGGTGCACAGCAGAGGTAGATCCAAGTCATAGTTTAATGTATAGAATAACACACAGATGAGCACTTTTGCATATAGCTTCAGAAGTTATATGCGAAAGTGCTCATCTGTGTGTTATTCTATACATTAAACTACGACTTGGATCTACCTCTGCTCTGCACCACTGGTTGTATTTCTCATTTTTACTTTTTGACTCTATAATATATTTTAAATGCTTCTAATATACCTCTTAGATCAGTTGTTCTTTTAACTGAGTTATTACTCCTATATTTGATTTCATTGATGTGATTTTGTTTACTGATTTGCTTGGATCTGATAGCCAATTTATGTTAATATCTATGGTTTACAAAATAGGATTGTAATTTTAGTTTTTCTAAGTTTATAGCGACTTTGTGATTTAACATTTCTAAGTATTTTTGATTTAAGTTTGAAATTTCCATATGCACTGCTTTATCATTTGATTTTTAATTTAGTTTTAACTTGTCTATTTTGGTTTGTAGTTCTGAAAGTTCTTTGTCCCATTCCTTTCTTTTTTGAAAGTACCAAGTTTTAACTCTGCCATATAGGTAAACTTTTAATGCATCCCATAATATGATGTCTGTTACTTCTCCATTATTGTTGATTTCTACAAATGTATCTTTTTCTTTTAGAATCCATTCTCTAAAGCCTTTTATTTTTGTTATATAGGCTGGAATTCTTTGTAAAATTATCAAATCATCATTTTTCACAGCTAAACTAAAAAAAAAAAGCATTGTGGTCAGAAAGTAGGCATGACATTATCAAAACATCACTTATTTTTGAATAAATGCTATTTGAAACAAAAATCTTGTCAATATTTGTTTGTGTTCCAAATCTGAATGAATACTGTATATATTTAAGTGAATTTTGTAGTCTTAAATTGTATATGTCTCTGAAATTCATTGAGGTGATAACATTATTTAGTTTTTTAGCTTGTGTTGTTAATTTAACTTTATTGCTTCTAGAAATGTCTTTATCTGTTAATAAGCAATTGAAATCTCCCGCCAATATAATTTCCCCCTTTACATATAATGTAATGGTATTCAGATATTTATTTACATCTTTACTTCCTAACCCAGGTATCCAATAAGAATTTACCAATGTGTAGCATTTCCTATTAATTTCCAGCACCACTAAACTTAACATGCCATCCTTGTCTGAAAATGTGCTTAATATTTTAGGTAGTATGTAAGTGTTATTCCATAATATAAGGGTGCCTCTTCTTTTGGATTTATAACAAGAATCAGCAAGTACTGTGTAACTATTAAAGGATCATTTCTGTAAATATTTCTTCAATAAATGAGTTTCTTGCAATAATATTATCTGTGCTTTATGCATTTTGATAAACTTAAGCAAACCTGCTCTTTTGATGTTATTTAAACCATTAACATTTAACGAAAAGCATTTATAAAGCATCATGCAATTGGATTATATTTAGAACATCTATAATACATCTCATATGCAATAGCTTGAAATATCTCTTGGAATTATTTATCATGGATGAATCAAACAATTGTGCTAGTGACTTCTGAAACCAATAACTATATATACATACAAACATGGAACATAATGTTTCAGGTTTGGGTAATGGTTTAACCAAACCACCCATTTTCCCCATTTCACGCATCAGTTACATGACAATTAGCTTCTGCTTTGATCATATAAATTATAAACAGTAAAATACTTTTAAAGTAACCTGATCAAACACGAACTTAAGACGTGCACTTTTCAATTGCAGTGGAACCATTTCCAGTAGTGGATATAATCAATCACACTGTACTGTAACCATGTGAGGTCAACTTCACCATATGAAATCAATCTTGACGTGAGTCTGTAATAAAAACTTCCTATATTACTTATACTTAGTTCTTTTTTTGTATTTATAACTATAGAATGTCTTGCTTCATATAGGGTTAATAATCATGAGAGAGGAAAAAAATATTGTTCTGTTGATAATGTTTAAGCAGTTTAAAACTATAATATTTGTACTGACCATTAGTTGTATTTATTGTCATTTACCAAATCTGTGTGTGTAGTATTTTAATAATCTGATTCATTTTATTATATCTTACTGTGCAACTACTAACATTGAATGTAATGCATTTTATTCTGTACTTTGACATGACCTTATAAAAGATATGTCTGCTTAGTTATGAATGCAGCAATAATAAAGACCTGTATACAACTAAAATTTATATTTACTTCACATGCTGACTATTTATTTAACCCACATTACTATTTTATTTTCATTTAAGAGCATTCTATCTGTCAATATATTTACTTCCCACCTTCCTTCACTGTTTCTTATAAAACAGTCATACATTAGCTTTAATTTACAGTTTTTCCCTCTAGACTAGACAGTCACAAAATTAACTCTCTATTTTCTTTAAAATGCTTTTTTATAACAGTTCCATACCTTTAGAAGCTTTTAAATCAGGAAATCACTTACAATTAACTTCTTTCCCTTCCGATTTTCATTCTCAGCTTTAGTTCCATGTTTTGAAGCTGTGCATGGGTTGAAAGGTTGCATGACATCACTGTTCTGTGTTTCCTTGCTTCTAGCTCCTTAAACTCATTGATGTTGCCTTATATGTGCTCACACACATTTAAAAAGCAACAGAAGCTAAAAAAGAAGCTTTTCAGCAGGAAATAGAAAATGTGAAGCTTTTCTTGCTCCTGTGAGAGAAAAAAAAAACGCTTGAACAGCCTCTACAGTACAAAATACCAATGGCCCATATTTAACCAGGCTAGCAAAGCCATATTTTCCCTTCAAAACATCAACTTACACCATATTGCTTTTTCAAGTTATCTGTTAGGATTAAACAACCTATATCTGTTAGTCAGCCTGTATACACCATCTATTACTTTATTATAGTCAGATATGCATTTAATTAAATAATTAGATATATACTGATCATAAAATAAGCATTTCATTCATATCATTAAGAAAGCATAATATTTTTGTTTTAACTTTGCCTAATAATAATAAAAATAATTTTGATACAGGAGCCCTATGTAGTTTGATCATAAAAGTATATTTAGTATATACTATAGCATTACCTCACCATTCACACACATGAATATATTTTTCTTTAAGATATCATTTAACAGTGATATTACTGAATAACGTTGCACCCCTAGTGAGCATATTAATATGTTAATTATAACCATCCAATAATACAGAGAGAGAGAGAAAACACAGTTTTACCTTTACCTTGTTGATGCTTCCCAGTGATAAACTAAGTAATGAATCTTGCAGCAAAGTATTTAAATTTAACTATATTTTACTTATTTGTCCTTTAGTTTTTTATTTGCTCCTTCCTTGACAGTCCATCCATTTTTGTTGCATGTCTCTTCAGATTTTGTGTAGACCAATCCATATCTTCTATATCAATTAGTATTTTTTCTTCTGGATAAAATCCATGGCTTCTGGTAATGAGCTGAAGATCTTCTCACCCTCTGATAGAAATATTTTTATCTTGGCAGGAAAAAGTATTTGAGCCTTGATGTTAGCCTTTTTGAGAGATTTTATTAAAGGAACACATTCTTTACTTCTAGAGATGACAGAAGACGTGTAATCATTGTGAAAACATTTTTCCTTTATCTTTAATATGAAAATTTTCTTTTAGAGATGACAGAAGAGGTGTCATCATTGTGAAAACAAATTATTTTCCTTTATCTTAATAGGAGAGTTTGTCCATGCAGACTTCAGTACCAAATCCTTATCTTATGAAGACAAAAATCTGACAATGATGGATCTGGGGTTAGAAGACACTAGTTGAAATTGGTTTTGACAAAGACCAGTGAGATCTTTCAATTCCGAATAAAAGAGATTCTGGCAAATTTAATGCTGTAGGTAACCATTTGTTAAGAAATTGTATCATATTATTACCTTCTTCTTTTTCCAGTACTACATACATTCTGATATTATTTCCCCTTGACCTACTTTCTAGGTCCTCCAGTTTTTCTAGTAGTTTTGTATTCTGTTTGAAAATAAATCAGTGTGGCTTTCACACTCTGTTCAGAATGTTTTGTAATCATCTCATTTAGAATGTTCAACTGCTTGCTACAATCCTGTTTTATAATGTCAATTTAGTTGTCTAGTTTGTTCATTTTGAGTGATAGTTCTTGGATATTTGTTATTATAGCTTGTAACTCCTTTTTCACCGCACTCTCCTGATGTGAGTTCATCGGGTTACTCATACTTGGATCCCTTGTAGAAAACTTCTTGACAGGAAAAAGTAACACAATCTTCTATTTCAGTACTAATTTTTGAAAAATAATAAAAGTCCTACACTTATGTATCTTCTCATATATTTTTGAGTAGTTTTCTTAAAAAATTAAGTTAAATTCCTTGTCAGAATAATATATTATAGACAGAGCTACAGTTCTGTGCTGCTAGCAGTCTTGCATCTTGGCCATGCCCCCCTTCATCACACTTTTTGATCACCTCTGCAGCAGAGAGGCCAAATGCTAAATCTCTGTCCAAGGGAGAATTTAACATTTTACTTTTAACGTCATCTGTGAGGTTCTGAGAATGCAATCCTTCTCAAAACAGTACTTGTGGCCACAGCCTTGGAGGAAATATCAAGAGAGTCATACACTGTAAACAACGAGTATTGACTTGTGCAATATAAGAAACTTAGTCATTTAAAGAATATTTTTCCTCACAAGAAGAAACAGCAGATAAAACATTCCTCATATTTTCACAATTAGAACAAATTTTGACATATGAGCATGACAATTCAAAGTTCTGAAAATCAAAGTTGCAAAAGTATACTCTCCCACCCATACCTATCAATAATTTCCCTTCCTTATCAGTAAGAGGAGGATTGGAATTGGCAAGGTGCTTAGAAGTAGTGGGATAATGTTGGGAATACTGTATAAAAAATAAAAGACTGAAGAATGTTACACATTCTGTCTTTTTATGGACAGCTAGCAAATTATCTGGAAAAATGCAGGGAATAATACAGACAGCTTCTAAAGAAGACAGAACAGTAGGAAAGGGTGGATGATCTGGAAAATCCTTCTATAACAAGTCATAATATTTTTAAGGGCCTGAGAAAACTCTGTGTTCTCCCATTGACAGGTACATTCCAGCAATAGTCTCAGAGAAAGAGAATCCCCCACAGGGTGAATCAGAAACTGAGTGCTGTTCTAAGTCTGAAGCAAAAATTGGAAGGAAAAAAAACTATATCCGTCCTTGCATCTTCCTGATCAAATTCAAAAACTTGAATCCCTTCAGGGAAAGAGGCATCCCTCCTTCTTTTACCAGAAATGTATTTTCAAGAACGTAAATAGCCAGAATTGAAACCCGAGTCAAACACAGTAAACTATGCCTAGCCAAACAAATTAAGGAGAAGTAGATACATGCTTAGTTTTATGCTTCTTTTTGACAGGAAAAATAGGGCCAACCATGTTAATAGCAGCAGCAGCTTCCCTAGGAATGGGTACAGAATACTGACATAACAGGGGAACCTTCCATGTTCCTTCTAGACCCAAAAAGAGTAGCTCTCCCTTGCCTGTTAGGGTGTGTTAAACAGTGAATAAAAGATTGAAATTAATTCTGCTGTAAATATGCTGAAAGATAAAGTATAGAATAAAAAGCTTGCTTGAATGTAGGTATAGAGCTTAGCAATGTAAAATTGGCATCCTTACTGTGTGACATAGCTCTGGCTGAAATAAGTGAAAGACATCTTTGTCACAATATCAGAAAAAAGTCTGGCATGCTCTCTTACAATGGACATGACGTTTTATAAAATCAGTAGTACAAGATGTTTCCTTCAAAAACTTGTTCTCCCACAGTATCGGCAAAGAATTTTAAGTAGAGTTGCTGCTACTGAGATTTGTCTGCATACATCAACTGGACATAAGCTGATTTAAGTATATTTCCTTCATTTTATTGTGGTTGTTATAACTTGGGGACTGATTTCTCAGATCTAGCTCTGTTGAAACTGTCTTGTGTGTGTGTCTGAAGCTCTGCACTAGTTGTTAAACTGCTCTGAAATTCCTTTAAGTGTTAATTAGCTTGGGGGGTTTTCTGATAACTTTAAAACCTGTGTTGGTTACATCTCTGGTAATCATTTTAAGTAGAGTTGCTGCTACTGAGATTTGTCTGCATACATCAACTGGACATAAGCTGATTTAAGTATATTTCCTTCATTTTATTGTGGTTGTTATAACTTGGGGACTGATTTCTCAGATCTAGCTCTGTTGAAACTGTCTTGTGTGTGTGTCTGAAGCTCTGCACTAGTTGTTAAACTGCTCTGAAATTCCTTTAAGTGTTAATTAGCTTGGGGGTTTTCTGATAACTTTAAAACCTGTGTTGGTTACATCTCTGGTAATCATTTTAAGTAGAGTTGCTGCTACTGAGATTTGTCTGCATACATCAACTGGACATAAGCTGATTTAAGTATATTTCCTTCATTTTATTGTGGTTGTTATAACTTGGGGACTGATTTCTCAGATCTAGCTCTGTTGAAACTGTCTTGTGTGTGTGTCTGAAGCTCTGCACTAGTTGTTAAACTGCTCTGAAATTCCTTTAAGTGTTAATTAGCTTGGGGGTTTTCTGATAACTTTAAAACCTGTGTTGGTTACATCTCTGGTAATCATTTTAAGTAGAGTTGCTGCTACTGAGATTTGTCTGCATACATCAACTGGACATAAGCTGATTTAAGTATATTTCCTTCATTTTATTGTGGTTGTTATAACTTGGGGACTGATTTCTCAGATCTAGCTCTGTTGAAACTGTCTTGTGTGTGTGTCTGAAGCTCTGCACTAGTTGTTAAACTGCTCTGAAATTCCTTTAAGTGTTAATTAGCTTGGGGGGTTTTCTGATAACTTTAAAACCTGTGTTGGTTACATCTCTGGTAATCATTTTAAGTAGAGTTGCTGCTACTGAGATTTGTCTGCATACATCAACTGGACATAAGCTGATTTAAGTATATTTCCTTCATTTTATTGTGGTTGTTATAACTTGGGGACTGATTTCTCAGATCTAGCTCTGTTGAAACTGTCTTGTGTGTGTGTCTGAAGCTCTGCACTAGTTGTTAAACTGCTCTGAAATTCCTTTAAGTGTTAATTAGCTTGGGGGTTTTCTGATAACTTTAAAACCTGTGTTGGTTACATCTCTGGTAATCATTTTAAGTAGAGTTGCTGCTACTGAGATTTGTCTGCATACATCAACTGGACATAAGCTGATTTAAGTATATTTCCTTCATTTTATTGTGGTTGTTATAACTTGGGGACTGATTTCTCAGATCTAGCTCTGTTGAAACTGTCTTGTGTGTGTGTCTGAAGCTCTGCACTAGTTGTTAAACTGCTCTGAAATTCCTTTAAGTGTTAATTAGCTTGGGGGGTTTTCTGATAACTTTAAAACCTGTGTTGGTTACATCTCTGGTAATCATTTTAAGTAGAGTTGCTGCTACTGAGATTTGTCTGCATACATCAACTGGACATAAGCTGATTTAAGTATATTTCCTTCATTTTATTGTGGTTGTTATAACTTGGGGACTGATTTCTCAGATCTAGCTCTGTTGAAACTGTCTTCCCCACCCCCCCCCCCTGTTCTTGGATGTAGTTTAAATTTTGTGGCTTTTGCAGTGGCCCCCCCACTGTAGATTTGATCTAGGACACTCCCCAGTCCCTTCTCTTTAGCATTCTCTCTAATAAACCCTTTCTGCACTTGCTTTTAGTCTTTTTTAATTTAATTACATTTTTTCATACTGTGTGTGGACTAATATTGCTACATACTCAAGTGTGCCAGCTTGCACTGCATGTGAATTGTTTTTATAGCATTTACTGTCTGTTTTTTTCCTTGTCGCTGTAAAAAAACAAACAAAAAAAAAATTCTCTTGTTTTCCTGCCTTACTGAACTAGAGTAGTCCAGTTTCAGAGTTGCTGATCCCTGGGCTTTGTTTTTAGTTACTGTTACTGATCCATTGCCTTATTAGGAAGGAGGGAAGTTTCTTTGCTTACCAGTGGGAGTGGGAAGCACTGAGCGGCCTTTCTGTCCGATTTGGTGAAGTTTCAGCCAGAAACTAGTAGTCCATTCGCCGCTTTGGGCCAGTTCCTAGCTCCTTTCAGCCCCCTGCTATAAAACACGCTAAACACGCGTTTTCCAGCTTGTACCAACTCAGCACAGATCCTCATGGTGGCCTGCAGAGTGATCCAAGCAGCAGAGAGCTAAAAGAGTGACTTTCTACCAGATATAAGTATTTTGTGGCTTTCCCACTGTTATTAAGCTAGCGACTGCATTTCGCCTGTTTTACTGCTACTTTAAGTGATTTCTGCATTTTACACTGTTTATTGCACTTTAAGTTACTAATTGTTGCAAATTGTTTCTGTAGGCTACACACTAAAGTGCGCTAGCCGATTTACAGCATTTATAGCATTTACTGTCTGTTTTTTTCCTTGTCTCTGTAATAAAACAAAAAATCTCTTGTTTTCCGCCTTACTGAACTAGAGTAGTCCAGTTTCAGAGTTGCTGATCCCTGGGCTTTGTTTTTAGTTCCTGTTACTGATCCATTGCCTTATTAGGGAGGAGGGAAGTTTCTTTGCTTACCAGTGGGAGTGGGAAGCACTTAGCGGCCTTTCTGTCCGATTTGGTGAAGTTTCAGCCGGAAACTAGTAGTCCATTGGTCGTTTCGGCCAATTCCTAGCTCCTTTCAGCCCCCTGCTATAAAACACGCTAAACACGCGTTTTCCAGCTTGTACCAACTCAGCACAGATCCTCGTGGTGGCCTGCAGAGTGATCCAAGCAGCAGAGAGCTAAAAGAGTGACTTTCTACCAGATATAAGTATTTTTGTGGCTTTCCCACTGTTATTAAGCTAGCGACTGCATTTCGCCTGTTTTACTGCTACTTTAAGTGATTTCTGCATTTTACACTTTTTATTGCACTTTAAGTTACTAATTGTTGCAAATTGTTTCTGTAGGCTACACACTAAAGTGTGCTAGCCGATTTACAGCATTTATAGCATTTACTGTCTGTTTTTTTTCCTTGTCTCTGTAATAAAACAAAAAAATCTCTTGTTTTCCGCCTTACTGAACTAGAGTAGTCCAGTTTCAGAGTTGCTGATCCCTGGGCTTTGTTTTTAGTTCCTGTTACTGATTCATTGCCTTATTAGGGAGGAGGGAAGTTTCTTTGCTTACCAGTGGGAGTGGGAAGCACTGAGCAGCCTTTCTGTCCGATTTGGTGAAGTTTCAGCCAGAAACTAGTAGTCCATTGGTTGTTTTGGGCCAATTCCTAGCTCCTTTCAGCCCCTGCTATAAAACACGCTAAACACGCGTTTTCCAGCTTGTACCAACTCAGCACAGATCCTCGTGGTGGCCTGCAGAGTGATCCAAGCAGCAGAGAGCTAAAAGAGTGACTTTCTACCAGATATAAGTATTTTTGTGGCTTTCCCACTGTTATTTAAGCTAGCAACTGCATTTCGCCTGTTTTATTGCTACTTTAAGTGATTTCTGCATTTTACACTGTTTATTGCACTTTAAGTTACTAATTGTTGCAAATTGTTTCTGTAGGCTACACACTAAAGTGCGCTAGCCGATTTACAGCAATTACTGGCTGTTTTTCCTTGTCTCTGTAATAAAACAAAAATCTCTTGTTTTCCGCCCTACTGAACTAGAGTAGTCCAGCTTCAGAGTTGCTGATCCCTGGGCTTTGTTTTTAGTTCCTGTTACTGATCCATTGCCTTATTAGGAAGGAGGGAAGTTTCTTTGCTTACCAGTGGGAGTGGGAAGCACTGAGCGCCTTTTGTCTGATTTGGTGAAGTTTCAACCAGAAACTAGTAGTCCATTGGTCGTTTTGGGCCAATTCCTAGCTCCCTTCAGCCCCCTGCTATAAAACACGCTAAACGCGCGTAAGCCTTGATTTAGCTGAGTTACCACTGTTGCACACAAGAGCAGCGGCGGTTAAACAAGGTTAAACTATTTGGGCCATCTAAATTCCACTCTTCCAATTTTCCCTTAAAACTACCTTCCTCGAGCTGTACTGCTGATCTAACCAGCATATCCTATAACTGAAAAGTTCATCTCTACTTGATTCCCAAGTAGACTATTCTCTATCTGTAAAGCCTAGCACTTACTCCTACAGTACTTGCACCTTGATAAAGCACTCTTATTATAGATAGTACCCCACCAGCCTAAAACCCACTTTACCCGGAGTCCCTTGAAAGTCTCTTTATCTACTACTTCTAGTATGTCGAGGGATCAGTTGCTAGTGTCCTCTCCAGCTCAACTGGTGAACCTGGGAATATTGAGGCAATGTTACAACTGCCTCATGTACACAGACAATCCTCTCCTTCTCCCACAAAACACAAATACATGTGAGAGATGCAACTATACGGCCAAACTGGAGGCTGAGCTCTCTCAACATAGGACTGGCAAGACCAGACAGGAGGAGAAGGTAACCACACACAATACATACCCAGTCACACATGGTACCATCACAACTTCAAATCATACACATACTCACACAAAGACATACTCGGAGGCTCTGATCAAAAATTTACCAAAACAGCAGAGGCCACCAAAGCAGACACCCAAACAACTACCACCTCACGACCCAACACATGCAACACATAGACCACACAGTCAGAGTGTCAAACAGTCACAGCCCTTAAGGCCAAACAAAATGCCAGACACACTTGTCATTGGTGACTCCATAGTCAGACACACTGACGCCCGCCACCAGACTGAGTAAAGAGAAGGTCACAGTAAGCTGCCTGTCAGGCGCTAGAATCCGCCACATAACGCAAGCACTCAGGTCTCTCAACAGCAGGTACAAGTACGACTCAGTCATTGTCCACGCTGGTGTCAACGACCTGAGACGCACCTCCTTGGACTACATGAAAAGGGACATCGAGGAGCTCTCTGATTATGTAGCCCAGGCAGGTATGACCCTGACCTTGAGCAGTATCCTACCTTCACCTAGAATGATGCCACAATACAGTGATAAGATGATCAGCTTTAATAATTGGCTTAAATTCTGGTGTCATTCAAAGGGGATCCAATGTCTGTCTGCCTGGGATGACATGCTGGACAAGCCACGCTGCTTCAAGGGACGGCTTGCACCTGTCACCCTGGGCTTCCGGATATTGGCAAAGGCTCTTGCCACCCCATAGTGCCTTTTTAGGCAAGGCTCAAATTCTAAACCTACCACCCTAGAACACCAAAAGGAAAAAAACTAAGGGTAATGCTGCTCAATGCCAGAAGTCTCAATCTCAAGATGCACGCACTCGAGGCCCTTCTCAATATGGAGAACATCGATGTCTGTGCTGTGACAGAAACCTGGTTCAAGGCTCCTGAGAGCACCCCAGCACTAACAGGTTTCACCTCATATCATGCCCGCCCCAAAATCCGGACAACACCAAGAAAGGAGGGGGTGTCCATATTCATAAAGGACACCCACACCTCAAGGTTGGTGGCAACGCATGATGCATCGGAGACCATCCAGGTGCAATTAACCATAGGCAAGACTGCTCTGCAATTTGTAGCATGTTACAGGCCACCCTCTCAAACTCAGGAACCTCACATGGCCTTCCTGAAAACATTGGAGGGGATAAATGTATCTCCAAACACCATCATACTAGGTGACTTTAACTACCCTAATATAGACTGGGAACACTACTCAAGCCCGAACACTCTAACCCAAAGATTCCTGGAGTTCATAAACTCAAATGCCATGGAACAACTAGTCACCATCCCCACAAGAGGATAAAACATACTTGATCTCATCATCACGAACATGGGATCAAAATGTTCAACATCGGAAGTATACCCCTCACTGGTGAGATCAGATCATAAACTAATCTCGCTGGAGGTCCTCATCCCGCCCCCACCTGAAACAAAAAGACCACAGTGAAAAACTTCTCAAAAGCCGATTTCACACTTCTAAAAACTAGTGTGGTCTCCTTTAAGGCCCCTGAGCCAGTGGTAAACATTACTCAAACCGCTGAATCACTTACAAATGCCTTCTACCAGCACCTACAGGACTGCATGGATCAGGCAATCCCAAACAAAACAAAGACTCTCTGTACCAAAGGCAAGCGTCCAGTCTGGTGGACCCCAGCCATAAACAAGCTCTACAACAAAAGGAGGAAGCTACTACAAGATAGAGCAAAATCCTTGAAAGGTAAGACACCTTTGATCATTATAAGTAAAAACTAAGAGCTCTCATAAAATCATCCAAGGCAAATTTTGAGAGAAAAATCGCCAAGGACTCTAAAGAGAATCATAAGGCCTTCTTTAGCTATGTTAGAAACCTAGGAGGAAACTCCCAGATATGCTCAGAATTAGTTCAAAATGATGTGAAAATTACTGAACCTACACACATTGCCAACATACTGGCTGACAGGTTCAGTGCAAACTTCTCCCTCCCCAAAAGGAGAGATATCTATTCCAGAGGATTGTAGCCCCCAAACATCTCCAACGCCCAGGTGAGAACTGCCCTCACTAAGGCAAAAACACAGCATCCATGGGACCGGATGGTGTCCCCGGCTGTGTGCTTCATGAACTCAATGAGGAATTAAACCCACAGTTAGGACAGCTGTTTAATCTTAGCCTCACCTCAGGATACACCCAAGGAGTGGCGCACGGCGACTGTGGTCCCACTTCATAAGGGCGGTGCCTCCACAGACCCTGGAAATTACCGCCCATTAGCTTGACAAGCCTTATCTGCAAAGCCATGGAGAGGATCATAATGGAACTCATAAATAAAGACATAGGGAACTTGCAGACTTTGGATCCAACTCAGTTTGGCTTTGTCAAAGGCAGATCCTGCCTCTTAAACTTGGTTGACATTTTTGAGACAGTCACCAAGGCCATTGATGAGGGAAAGGCAGTCCATACAGCCTACCTCGACCTGGCAAAGGCCTTTGACACAATACCCCACTCAGGTATCATCGAAAAACTCATCAGCTTGAATGTAAACCCATACATCACAAGATGGGTTGCAAACTGGCTAAGTGACAGAACCCACAGGGTCAGAGTTGCTGGAGCCATGTCAGACTCAAAGCCGGTCACAAGTGGTGTCCCACAGGGCTCAGTCCTGGGTCCACTCTTGTTCGGCATCTACTTTTCTGAAGTACAAGCAAACACAGGAGGGTTATGGCTGACAAAGTTTGCAGATGACTGCAAACTGGGCGCCATAGTCGAAAACACATCTGACACAGATATCCTCCAGAAGGGCCTCACAGAAATGGATAACTGGTGCCAGAGCCATGGCCTGAAGTTAAACGCCAAAAAATGCATAGTCATACCCTTTGGGAAAAACAAGGCTACCCCTAGCTACCATATAGGTGGCAATCCACTGAGCACAGAAAGTCATCAGAGATCTGGGGACCCAGGTTGACAGTAGCCTTCGCTTGACACTCATGTTGCTAAAGTAGTTAGGAAAACCTTCTATATCACCCACCTGATCATGAAGGGATTCACATCTAGATCAAGGGAGGTCATCGTCCCCCTGTACTCATCACTTATTAGACCTATGATTGAGTACAATGCCCGCTCGAATGTATCTGACCAGACACCTGCTGCAGCTTGAAAGGCCCCAAAAGTTCCTCACCAAAAGGATAAAGGGTCTCAAAAATATGTCTTATGCTGCCCGACTGAAAGAACTCCAGCTCTATTCAGTCTCATACCGCTTGCTCAGAGGTGACCTGTGCCTGACATATAAGGCCATGTCAAACCCAGATTTGATGAATATGCTCCACCTCAAAAATCTAGATCCCTCAGAACCACACGGGCGGAGACTTAAACCTTGACACGGTTATAAATAGAACGTGCTGGAGGGACAGATTCATCACCCAGAGACTCCTATGCTGTGGAACAAAATCCCGGTACATGTGAGGCAGAGCACCTCTCTGGTCTTGTTCAAGAGGAATCTTGACCAATGGATGGGAGATTGCAGATATACCCCAGGGATTACTTCAGCGTCACTGCTTGACAGAGGCACAGCAAAATGATAGGCATAGTTTTTATTCAAACTAAAGGGGTGGCGAAAGCCACATAACTATGGGCTAGGCTTATAAATGCCCTTGGGCAGATAGCCTAGTATGAACCTATGAACCTATGAACCTATAAATGTACATGACTTTTTATAGAATCAACAAGAAAACAATTCTGAAAGACAAATATTGCATGCATTCTCATATCAGCGGAAGTGCTTTCAAGTAAATATTAAATGGTTTCACAGAAGGACAACAGGAACATTATGTGCTTTCTCACAGAAGCTCCTTACAAAAGAGGAAAACAGGATCTAGAGTGTGTGACTAATAGAGTATATAAGAACTGTAAATCAAACTGTGTTAGAGGTATTTGTAGGGACACACTTGTTCCAAGGTATTGTATAGGAGAATGGAAAGTTATCTTCCATGTTAATCGTAAAGTAAAACTTTGTACATCTATGCTACAAACTGACAGAAGAGTATGTATTGTTTGTCACAAGAATAAGTTATTTATTAGTAACTGTGCTTACAGTAAAATACTATTGTGATGCAAAGTATATTTCTGTATCAGTGTGCAATTTGCAAGGCTTGGTGCTTTAAAAAGACTACAGATGCAGTCATGCAAAACTCTGTGTAATAACCAGACTCTGATTCAGCAGTAAACAGCCAGCAAGACTTTGTGTCTTAAGAAGACTTTGGTTCCAGTCCAGTACAGCAAGCACAGCATGCAGCACCTTCATAATTACTTTTTTAATGGTGACCCTAGCCTGTATCTGAACACAGGGGGAGTGTGATGCCTTGTGTAAGGTCACTCTAGTAAAAGTACAGTAACTAACATTTATGCTGAGTACTTCAGTTTTCTATAGTTTCTACAGTTTACAGCAGTACAGTTCCTCAGACATCTGAATCCAGTGAGACTGCAGTGCAGCAAAATCACAGTGCCATAAATTCTCCAAGAAAGGTGAAGAACAAAGTTTCAAAACTGAAACTGCCAGTTTTGTTTCACCAGCTCCACAAGTGAATACAGATACTTTTCAACCATTTACAGTAAAGCAGCTTGGCCATCTACCTCTCTGTTGACTGTTAAAAAAATTCTGTGTTACATACAGTATGGATGTCATTAGAGGTCATAGTGACAGAATAAAATGTTGGTATACACAGTATATTAGCAAATGTAAAATGTCACTAGGGCAAGTTGATAGCAAGGCATTATGCAAATGGATTACACTATTTGACTGGTATCTCAAAACAATGTGTGGTATAACAAATGTTTATTGTGTAAATCATATACAACTGCTTTCTGTGTACAATGTCATAAAATACAGTGCATGCCATTATTCAAAGGATAGACTGTAAAGAACCACAAAAAGTTAATATGCTTACATTATATTCAGATGTTGGGCAGTTATGTTCTGTCACTGCATTAATATCAGAGTTACAACAGTCAAATCAGTTATTGACAAAACCTCCTGTGCATCTTGTTACAAAAGAATTTTATAAACTTCTAAAAGACAGACAAAATTAGTTCAGAAAGTTTAGACAAGTTATACAAATATTTTTTTCAAAAGTGCATAGGAGCTTTAGATTCAGCAGAACAGGTTACTGAGAAATATCAGGCAGCCTGTGCAGCATTACAGGAAATTCTTGAACAGCAGTTACAGGATAAACAAAATAAATTAGCTAAACTGAGAGACCGTAATTTACAGCACACATCAGCTGAGCTTAAAAAAATTGCAAAAGAGCAGGAAACTACAGCTAATCTATACAAGAAAGGCATATTTTACGATATGTTTGTGTTTCAAAAATGGTTAAGCATACATGGCAGGATCTGATGTATGGACAAATCATTCCCAAATGTTTTAAAAAACTTTCATTCAGTTAAAGCAAGACATTTATCAGTACAACAGTAAAGTAGAGCATATGACTGCGATTCTCATAGCATAGTCAAAAGATAAACATAACAGTTCTAGTGAATAAAAATCAAATGAGAGTAGTTAATAACAGTAAAAATCTGAAGTCACAAGACTGACATGCATGTATTTTCTTGTCATCTAAAGTACATCTGTTTAAAATGCACAAGAGCAAAAGGCAGACAACAGCAAATATAAATAATGTAAATATAAACATGTGTTAGCTAAGCTAATATCTATTTTGTTTTTTACAAATTTTTTATAATTGCATAATAACACCACACCAAACAGTTAGAGCTCTGACAGACAACTGTAAAAAAGAAATAAAATCACAGATGGTATTAGTCAAGCAGTCTTTGTAAAATGAATGGCAGAGCAGTTAAAAATATGTAAGCTAATTGTAAAACAAATGTCTATTTATGTAGTATAAATGCATATTTATGCAACTCACAAATACATATTATAATTCTAAGTATTTTACTACTGCATTCTACTTGAATTTGCTTATTCGTGATCAGCACTTGTTCAGAACTTGTTGTAAGCACTAAATAAGCTACTAATTACTATAGCATTAAACCTTCCTCATTACCTAGAGGAAAACAGTTTTTGTACTTACTTTCCTCACTTGCTTAGAGAAAAACAGCTCTTGCACTCACTTTCCTCACTTATCTAGATGAAAATATTTTTTTTATTCAGGCATGGCCAAGGGTCAGCTCCCTGTGTTCTCTCCTGTTTATCTGATGAATCTGGGCATCTTGGGGCAATGTAGAAATTGCCTCGTACACAGACAACCCTCTCCTCCTACCACCCAACACTACAAACTGTGAGAGATGCACTTATCTAGCTAAACTGGAGGTAAAGCTCTCTCCAACCAAGACTGAACTTGACAGTCAAGAGGAGAAGGTAAGCACTTGCACCACACCACACTCATCACATAGTCTCACTAAATCTACACCACCAAAATCCGCACATAGAAACACAAAAACATTCGTGGAGGCTCTCAATAATAATCTGCTCAAGCAACAGAGACCTCCAAAGCAGAAAGGCAAGCAACCTCCACCCCCCAACACAACCCAAATGACACATAACCCACAGACTCAGTGTGCCACTCAACCACAGCCAATAAGGCAAAACAACGTACCCAACACACTAGTCATAGTTGACTCTATAGTCAGGCACATTGATGTCCCACTCATCAGACTAAACAAGGAGAAGGTTACTGTCAGCTGCCTGTCGGGTGCCAGGAACCGCCACATAACCCACGCACTCAGGTCATTCCACAACAAGAACAAATATGACTCTATCATTGTCCATGTTGGTGCAAACGACCTGAGACGTACCTCCCTGGACTACATGAAAAGAGACATGGAGGAGCTCTCCGATCTTGTAGCCCAGGCAGGTATGACCCTAGCCCTGAGTAGCATTCTGCCATCACCCAGAATGATACTGCAGTACAAGGACAAAATGATTGACTTCAACAATTGGCTAATCTTCTGGTGTCATTCTAAAGGGATCTAGTATCTGTCTGCTTGAGATGACATGGTCGACAGACCACGATGCTTTGCCAGAGATGGCCTGCACCTGTCACCCCTGGGATTCTGGATATTGGCTAAGGTTCTTGCCGCCCCTATAGTGCCTTTTTTAGGCAAGGTTCAAATGACAAATTCACCACCGTAACAGGAACAGGCAAACAAAAACTGAGGGTGATCTTACTCAATGCTAGAAGACTAAATCTCAAATGCATTCAGTCGAGGCACTCCTTAAAATGGAGAGCATCGATATCTGTGCAGTGACTGAGACCTGGTTCAAGGCTCCAGACAGCACCCCTGCACTACCAGGCTATAATTCATACCACACCTTTCGGCCATGTAACCTGGACCGGAACACCAAAGGTGGAGGTGTGTCCATATTCATTAAGGATATCCACACCTCCAGGCTATTTGCTCAGCATAATGCATTCGAGGTTATCCAAGTGCAACTAAGTCTGGGCAAAACTGCAATCCAAATTGTAGCTTGCTACAGATCCCCACCATGCCCCAGGATTCCCACTCCTCTTTTCTTGATGTACTGGAAAATATTAGGGTTCAACCAAACACCCTAATAATGGGCAATTTCAACTACCCCACCATTAACTGGGAAAACTACTCATGTACCAACTCCTTCACTCAATGCTTTTTGGAATTCATAAACTCCAATGCCCTACATCAACTTATCCACACCCCCACCAGGGGCAACAATATCCTAGATCTAGTCATTACCAACATGAGTGACCAGTGTTCCACACCTGAAGTCAATGCCTCATTGGTCCGATGCGACCATAAGCTAATCAGCCTAGATATCCACATCCTGCCCCCACCCTCCCCCCATTAAGGAAACCACAGTAAAAAATTTCTCCAAAGCCAACTTCATGCTTCTTAAGACAGAAGTGGTGAATTCATGACCCCCATGCAGATGAACAATACAGTTACGACTACTGAAGCCTACACAATTGCACTTTATAAGCACTTACACGACTGCATGGATCGTGCTATCCCACACAGAACCAAGATGCTATCCTCCAAAAAAGGAAGCCAATCTGGTGGTCCCCTGCCATAAACAAACTGTACAACAGAAGGAAGAAACTGTTGCAAAAGAGAGTAAAATCCCATGAGTGGAGGAGTTCCCTGGTCAGCCTCAGTAAGAAGCTGCGATCCCTCATAAAATCCTCCAAAGCTAGTTACGAAAACAAAATCGCCACTGATTCTAAAGACAACCACAAAGCATTCTATAGCTATGTTAAGAATCTCAATGGCAACACTCAGATCTGCTCTGAGTTACAGCACAATGGCACTAAATATACAGACCCAACTGATATTGCCAACATCCTGGCAGATAGGTTCAGTGCTAACTTTACCCCTCTCTCACCCCCTAAAGGGCCCATCTCTATACTGGAAGAATGCAAAGTTCCTGTAATCACAGCTACACAGGTAAAATCCAAGAGCACAGCATCCATGGGACCAGACAACATCCCAGGCTGCATTCTACATGAACTACAGAATGAACTGGCACCCCACCTAAGTACCATGTTCAATCATAGCCTCACCTCAGGCTTTGTGCCCACTGAATGGCACACAGTGATGGCTATCTCACTCCACAAAGGGGGAGCCACCATGGACCCCTGGAACTACCACCCCATTAGCCTGATGAGCCTGGTCTGCAAGGCCATGGAAAGTATCATCATGGAACTTATAAACAAAGACATTGGTAATCTCCAAATTCTGGACCCCACCCAGTTCGGGTTTGCAAAAGGCAGATCATGTCTCCTAAACCTGATAGACTTCTTTGAAGCAGTCACCAAAGCCGAAGATGAGAGTAAGGTGGTTCACACAGCCTATATAGATCTTGCCAAGGCTTTCGACACCATCCCCCACTCTGGAATTATAGATAAACTCACTAAACTAGGTATAAATCCCTATGTCACAAGATGGGTTGGCAACTGGCTTACTGACAGAACCCACACTGTTAAAGTAGCAGACTCCAAATCCGACTTCAGACCAGTGACAAGTGGAGTACCACAGGGTTCAGTCATGGGTCCTCTCTTGTTTGGTATCTACTTCTCTGAAGTACAGGCTAACACAGAAGGTCTTTGGCTAATGAAGTTCACAGATGACTGAAAACTAGGAGCCATAATTGAAACTCCTAACGATGTGGACATCCTACAAAAGGGCCTCACTGAATCAGATGCCTGGTGTCAAAGCCATGGCTTCAAGCTCAATGCCAAAAAGTGCATTGTCATCCCCTTTGGTAAAAACTCCGTACCCATGAACTACAACATAGGCGGTAGTATACTTAACACTGAAAGTGTGATAAGAGACCTTGGGACACAGGTGGACAGTAGTCTCTCCTTTGATAATCACATCGCCAGTAGTCAGGAAATCCTTCTACGTGGCACACCTCATCACAAAAGGTTACTCATACAGAAAAAAAGAGGTCATTGTTCCCCTCTACTCATCACTCATTAGACCCATATAGAGTACAATGCCCCTTTTGGTATGTACCTCACAAGACATCTACAACAACTGGAAAGGCCACAGAAATACCTCACAAAGAGGATTACCGGCCTCAAACAGATGCCCTATGCAGACCGTCTCAAAAAACTCCAGCTTTACTCCATTGCATATCGCCTACTCAGAGGTGATCTTTGCCTAACATACAAAGCTATGTCAAACCCAGAGCTGTTGGACATGCTCCACTTAAAGAAATCCCAATCCCTCCAAGCTACATGCTCTAGGGACCTAAACCTTGTTACCACAATAAACAGAACATGCCAGAGGGATAGATTCCTGTCCCAGAGACTTCCCATACTCTGGAATAAACTACCTATCTATGTCAAACAAAGCTTCTCATTAGCATTCTTCAAGAAAAAATCTTGATGATTGGATGGGAAATAGGAAATTCACCCCGGGGATCACCTCTGTGGCTCTGCTCAACAGTGGCACAGGAAAATAATTTTCTTGGGTGGCAAAAGCCAGGGCACCTTTTTGGCTGGGCTTGTATAGGCCACAGGGCTGATAGCCTAGTACCTACCTATGAACCTATGAACCTTTAAGGATGGAGGTAAGCTTAGCCTTAGTGGCAGAGTCCGGAAGCTTAGAGTGCAATTTGCCAGCATCGGAAGGAAGGGTCAAAGAATATTTGGCCATATGGGTCTGATAGTTTATGGCCCTGAAAGCCAGAGTAGCTGAAGTGTAGACCCTTTTTCCCCATTCTCTCCATGACCTTGCTCTCCTTATCTGATGGAAGTAGAGACGTGGAAGGTAACATCTTGGATGCCTTGTCTGTAGATATTGAGATGGTAGCAGAGTCTACAGAGGGACATTTGAATAGGAATTTGGAATTCTCCGGCAGTTTATAAAATCTATCTGGCCTATTGGGGGCTGGAGTTTGAGAATTTGGGCACTTTGAAGCAGCAGCAAAGGCATCTAGGAAAGCTGTCAGAACAGGAGGTATGGCAGTTGGGGAAGGGGAGTCCATCTGCATCAGGTCAGAGTATCGTTTTTGGATGTCTGATACCTGACAACAGTCCCACTAGATAAACTCCCCCCTTCCATAATACCACCATTGTCCTTTTGCCCTTCACCAATACAGTAAACACTCACAGAAACAATGGTAAATTTGTATCTACTACCTTTCTCGACCTATCAAAGGCCTTTGATATGGTCAGACATAACATACTTATCAAAGAGCTATCAGGACTTAGTAAATCCTCCATAGCCTGGGTCCAAATCTAGCTGGCCAACAGAAATCAGTACTGTGGCAGCAATAACTCTCTCCCCTTCTTCCAGTCACTCTTGGTATACCCCAAGGTTCCATATTAGGCACACTTCTTTTCACCCTCTATATCAACAAGCTGTACATTTCTACTCCCAATGCATATGTCATACAATATGCAGATGATTCTATGTTAATTTGTGCAGCTTCCTCACTACAGGAACTCCACACATTAACACAAGAGTCTTTCCTCTCTATTCTAGCATGGCTATCCAAAATCCAACTTATACTTTAACCCTGCTAAAACCAAACTGCTGCTCTTTATACCTATTAGGTCCACCTCATTAGGTACCACATTTAATATTATGTCCAGCAACAAAACTACTATGTCTCCCACAGAACACACCAAACTTCTTGGCGTAGAGATTGATAATAATCTAAGATTTGATATTCATATCTCTCAGGCTATCAAGAAACTCCACAAAAAACTAGGTACTCTATAGAAATAGACATTTCCTTACAAGCAAACAACAGGAAGTATATCCCACACTCACCTTATCGCCTCAAAAAAACATTATTTTTCAAATACAGTTGAATAAATTCCATAGTATTTGTATATAATATCTTAATAACTATGCACACATTTACATCACCCTGACACTATAACAGAGCTCAATATATACAATTACTTTATAGCTATAACAATCCAGTTGAGTGTATCTGTTTAGTCATTGTAAAGTGTCAATCAATAAGACTTTTTTTCCATGGATTGTTAATAAATGGCTTAGGATGAATCCTTAATTCTTTAATTTTAATTTTCAACAATGCTGTGGTCCTCAGTAGACTGTAGAAGTCTTCCAAAGTTGGTATTGTGTTTGTATTCCATCTTTTTTTATACACTCCATTGAGGTTGCAAGTATTGTCCAAACTAGATACATATTTGACTCAATCAAATGAGGACCTTCGTACACATTTAATAATACTAGAGCTTTAGATAAGTTAAATGATTCATTAAATAAAGCTTGTAAAAAGTTTTTAATACCATTCCAAAATGGCTTAATTTTAATACAGTCGAAAAAAATGTGATTCCAATCTGCATTGTGTATTTGCTCACACCTCCAACATATTTCCTTTGTGGAAGAATTAATTTTAGTAAGTCTATCTGGAGTTAAGAACGCTCTGTGCAAGCATTTCTAATTAAAAACTTTCCAGTATTGTGTAAAGGATGCATGTTTTATTGATAATAAAATATTTGATTTCATTTCTTCAGTTAGCTGTAATGAGTGTCCTTTTGTTATATAATTCCAGTATGAAGATTTGGGAGTTGTTTTATAATTTATCAATATCTTGTAAAATTTCAAAATACTATTTCCCATGTCATAATCATTATATATGATTTCATATAGGTATTTCGTAAGTTGAGGTATTTCTTTAAATGAAGAATTACTAATTATTCTGCATAAATCTTGCAAATACGTCAGAATGCTTTGCATAGTTAGCCAATCTTGTTGTGGAATTTTGTATGTTGTTTCTATTGTTTGCATGACCAGAACGTTTAGTTCTTTGATACATTGAAACCAACAAACAAATCCTTTCTGTTCCAAGGAATTAATTATTTCTTTGTATATTTTATGTGGATAGCTCTTTGTAACTATGAATGGTGTTAAAAGATCAAACCAGATTTTTAAATCTATATTTGCATTAATAATTTTCCTAAATGAATCAATGTAATAATTAATCATATGAATTTTAGTGGGCTTAGTTGTGTTATATTGCATATTAATACATAATATGTGCCATGGCAAATTGTTTTTATCTATTATTTGAATTTTTTGTAAATCAAATTCATTTATTGTTATTACACTTAGTAATTCTTTCCAATTTGCAAAATAATTTGGACTTATCCAATTTGAGACTGTTTTAAATATTGATGTTTTTATATATGTTTCTATATCAGGAAAGTTTAATCCTCCCTATTTCCATGGTTTGATATGATGTATTAAAGCTATTCTGTTTCTTTTGGAAAACCATAAAAATTTTATTAGGCATGAGTTTATTTCTTTGAGTATATTCCTTTCTGGTAACAGTTGTATTGCCAAAGCTATATATAGAATTGTGGGTAGTAAAATCATTTTTATTAACTGTAGTCTAGTCTATCTTCAAATATTAATATTATTTTGTTCCACTTTTCCACAGAGATTTTAATTGTACTGATGATATTATTGTAGTTTTTTTAGACTAATTCATTATTACCCATGCATAACTCAGTTCCTGGATATTTTAAGGTAGATTCTTGTTTCCCTATAATGTGATTCCCCTTTGTCTGCAATTCTTTTTTTATTTAAAAATAAAAATTTTTATTTTGATTTATTGAAATGGAGTCCTGAAATCCTGTAAAATGTGTCAATTAAAATAACTAATTCTTCTAATGTCTTTTTTGTATTGGATAATGTTAATAATATGTTATCAGCAAAGAGCATTACTTTAGAATTGTATTGTTCATAAACATCTACTCCTTTGATTTTTGTATTGTTACGTATTAAATCTTCCAATATTTCAATAGCCAAAGCAAACAGAATCGGTGACAGAGGACATCCTTATTTAGTACCCTTTGTTATATGTATAGATTCAGAGGTGAAAGGACCTAGGTTAACATACTCTAAATTATTTATATATATATTCTTTAGTAGATGAACAAAGGAAGGAGAAATGTCAAACACCAGAATTTTGAATAAATAGTCCCAATTTAGGGAATCAAAGGCTTTCTCTATATCTAAGCCAATTATGAGTGCTTCTTTATTTTCTATATTAACATAATCTAGAAGAGAAATTATCCTTTTAATATTGTCATGTGTGTGTCTATGATATATAAATCCAGTTTGATCATTATTTATTGTTTTGGATAGTGGTATTTTCATTCTGTTAGTTAATATTGTCATAAATATCTTATAGCCATTATTTAATAATGATATAGGTCTATATGAGGTACAGAGGTTTGGGGATTTCTTTTCCTTTAGGATTGGTGTGATTAAGGAATATCTCCAAGAGGGTGGTATTAAAGCTTGTGACTGAATTTCTAATAGAGTTTTATGGAAGAGAGATAGTATCTTTGAAGGAAAAAGTTTATATATCAACATAATTATGCCATCTATAACTGGGGCTTTATTATTTTTACCCTCTTTTATTGTATCTGTAATTTATTTGTAGGATATGGGCGCTTGCAGATCTAGTTTTAATTTTTTCTGGTATTTTTTATATTAGAACATTTTCATCTAGATTTAATTGATCAATATGTATATTTTCTTTTTGGAAATGTTCCATATAGTGATTTCTATAGGCATCAAGAATGTCACCTATATCAGAGACATTTTCCCTTTCTTTTCATGGAAGATACTTTTGATGTTATTAGCTTTTGATTGTATTTTGATTCTTGTGGATAAATTATGTAGATATTTGGGAGAAGTAGCCAAGGTATTAATTTTTAGTTTTTCATAGGTTCATAGGTTGGTACTAGGCTATCAGCCCTAGGGCCTATACAAGCCTAGCCATAACAATTCCCTGGCTATTTCTTCCCACATTATTTACTTTCCTGGACCCCTGTCTAGCAGGGCAACTGACGTGATCCCTGAGGTGAATTTTCTTTCTCCCATCCAATCGTCATGTCAATAGACAACAACGGCGGAGACAGAGACAGTAAATGACTTTTCTTCTTCTTCTTTATTGTTATTTTTCAATTTGTCGAGTTATGTTTTGAGCAGTTCTGAGACAAGCCTTCTCAACAAAGGCCTATCTTTTGTGCCGTCTCAAGCTAGTTACCTCCAAGATATTTTGATTGATATTAGAGTTTTTAGCCGTAAAGTTGCTTTGAAACTGATGTTTTTTAATGAAAGAAATAGTAATCAGGCAAATAGGAATGATATTCCATGTTTTAGAAAGAAAAGTACCTATTGTCCACCATTGCCAAGTCATGTGGAATGTTTTGTAAAACTATGTGAAAAGAGTATATATGATTACTTTCACCAGGGCAATAGAAAATGCATGTATTTTAACATGAATTCTGATGAGAGACTATCATTACAAGCACTGATAAAAGAACCCTCGATCATCATTAGACCCGCTGATAAGGGGGGAGGCATAGTAATATTAGACACTGAGCAATACAATGCACTCATGCTGCTAATGTTAAGTGATCAAGACACATATATGGAAATTTCTCTTGGATCTCTTAAAGGAATATTAAGTAGAATTAAGGATGAAATATATGATATGCTGATGTGTCGTCAAATCAGTAAAGAGCTATATGACTACTTTAATATAGGTTCTCCACGGATACCACACATAAAAGCGTTGCCCAAGATGCATAAAGGGATATCTCCACCTCCCCTCAGGCCTATAGTAGATGGTGAAGGATGGGCCACGCAAAATATTTCTATTTTTCTAGAGAAAAGTTTGAGACCCATCATGAATCAGATTCCCACCATATTAAGAGATAGCTATCAGCTATTGGAAATGTTGGATAATCTTGCCATAGAACTAATTCCTGGGGTACACATGTTTATTACGTTAGATATACAGAGCCTCTTCACATGCATCCCCAACGATCAGGGAATACAAAGCATCAGAGAATTACTGCAATTCTATCCTGAAATCAGTAGTAACAAAAGCATATTGATATGTCAGCTACTGGACATGGTTCTTTCTAACAATGTTTTCTCATTCTCCAACCATATATACCTTCAGAAGTGGGGTGTTGCCATGGGCACACCCTGCGCCAACACCTATGCCAACTTGGTGGTGAATTGGTGGGAGAGAGAACACTTGTTTAGTCATCACATGTTTAAAAATGTAGTTCTATACTCGAGATTTGTAGATGACATCATAATCATATGGGAGGGTACAAAGGAACAATTTTCTAGCTTGCTACAGTACATGGAGAGCACCACAAGCTTCCTAAGATTCACTATGGAAGCCTCTTCCAAAGAAATTAATTTCTTGGATCTCAATTTAAAATTAGAGAAAGGAAAAATTACATCTAAGATCCATAGAAAGAGTTGCTGGAAGAATGCTCTGTTGAGCTATGATAGCATGCACCCCAGGCATGTCTTTAGAGGCATAGTGAAAAGCCAATATACAAGACTGAATAAATTGTGTAAAAAACAGACAGATTTCAGGATAGAGGCAGATGTAATGGAACAACTGTTCCTACAAAGGGGCTATGATAAGAAAATGGTGGGTGAAATTAAGGATCAAGCACTTAGAGATAGAGATAGGCCAATATTAGAGAGAAAGGAGTGGAGATTCTATAATAATAAGCAAAGATCCAAGGTTAATTTTCAAGAAAAGATACAATTCTTGACCACATACACTAATGATAACAAGAGAATTACACAAATCATAGAACAACATTGGCCAGTATTGACTATAGATGAGAAAACAAGGACACTGGTAGGAGAAACACCCAAATTTGTTTACAGAAACAACAAAAACCTGAAAAGGTTATTATGCAAGACGCACAAGAAAGGGATGCATTTATTTCCAGTATCAGATAGGAAAGGAACTTTTGCATGTAATAGATGCAGCATGTGTCAATTTATTACAAGGGTTCAAGAGTTTATACATCCAACTCTGGAGTATGAATTCAAACCCTGTTTCTATGCCTCCTGCAATACTTGCAACGTTATATATTTAGCAAACTGTGAAAATTGCACAGCATTCTATGTAGGACTTACAAAAAGAGAATTTAGGAAAAGAATATACAACCACATATACGACATAAAGAAAACGAATGCATTGGCTAAGCATGTAAAGCAGAATACATCACACGCTTTCAGATTCAGGATATTACAGGTGATAGAAGAAGATAGAAATGGAGGAGAAGTGGTAAATATCCTGGAACAGAAGGAATTATACTGGATTCTAAGAATGAGAGCACACTATCCACCTGGGTTAAACCAGTGTGTTCCGATGGCACCTATGTTACGATAAGACCAATATAAAAGATACACTGGTCCACATTTGTTAGTCTATGTAGGTTGTATATGATAGTCCATAGGATGTCTATTATGTTATAGATAAGGGTTAACAACTATGGTTATATATATAGGTCTGTCTATAAGATTTATGGTGGCACTATGAGCCACATTATATTTAAAATGACACTATGGTGCTGGATACATAATAAACATCATTTGATTATTTGCATATTCCAACACAACTATATGTTGGTATATACAATGATATGTTTTTAATATTAGAATTTCATGATTACATAGATGCATTTATAATCTGGCAGGCATGTATGGATTTGACATATATACATATGGACTCCATACATTCCCATATGAATAGTTCCTTTTTCTTTTTAGCAATGGGTTGATCCATATGAATTGTTTACTTAGCACTATATAATACATTTTGTGCTACATGGTTATCCAACTTAACAATGATAAGGGACCATGCTATATATACACCTATTTTTATTGTACATATATATATATAACTATTTAGAAGTAGTTTTTAATATTTGAATATGTATATGCTTCTTTAATATCTGAGAGATGACAATCATGATGCATGGTGCACTATATATGAACATAAGGTCTGCACGAAGCACTTTATATTTCTCTTGTTTACATATCTGTATTTTATTAGATTTGCAAGGAGCACTTTACATGTTCCTTGGTTCCCATATTCATATGTTGCATTTTTATATTTATAGATTGTTTAATATGTGTTGAATATATCCATCAACCAGGGACTAACACATATATACAAGATTTGCACTATGCACTTTAGTAGATAGAATATATAGATATATGGATATATGCACATAGATTTATACAGAGATGAAAGGAATATGTGCAATACATTCCATGTTCTATTTATTCAAACTCATGGATAGTTAGGGATAGGCATACTGTCATATACATACACATGACTTTGGATATATACATTAATATATATATTTTTTTATATTTATATTTATATTTACATTGTTTTTATTTATTAATATATCATGATTATATTGGGTAGAAATGATATTTGATAAATATACACATTTCAATTAGATTGAATATGGGAGAAATAGATACTAAGAAGAGGTAATTAATGAGGCACATGGCTTGGACAAATGTCTTAAGTTTTATCAATATATATTATTCTAGGTTTTTGCTTGATTCTTTTTATGATGATTTTTGATGTTTATTTGTGATGTATATTGCATATATTCTTATTTTTACTTCTATATTTTTGTATTTTAAGTGACTATTAATGATGTTTGACATTTAGATCAAATTGTATATTGGTTCAACAAACCACGGAGACAATAGATTTAACAGTGCTCTTATAACTTTAAACAGAAAGTTATGCTGCTCAATTAGAGACAAATGGATTCAATTAGCAAGTTAATTGTCTTAATTATATGAATACAGATACTATATAAACTGAGCTGATACATTGTACATTAAAATCTGATGAAGCGTATTTTAGATACGTGAAAGCGCTCATTTCGTGGTTCTACAATAAAGAAGTTTGCTTTTATATGGACTGACTTCGTCTTTGAACAGTAGCTAAGTAGCCGTTTTGCTGTGGTTCACTTGTGTTTTTTATCTGCATTTTTTTTTTTTTTTTTATATTCTTTAGTAGATGAACAAAGGAAGGAGAAATGTCAAACACCAGAATTTTGAATAAATAGTCCCAATTTAGGGAATCAAAGGCTTTCTCTATATCTAAGCCAATTATGAGTGCTTCTTTATTTTCTATATTAACATAATCTAGAAGAGAAATTATCCTTTTAATATTGTCATGTGTGTGTCTATGATATATAAATCCAGTTTGATCATTATTTATTGTTTTGGATAGTGGTATTTTCATTCTGTTAGTTAATATTGTCATAAATATCTTATAGCCATTATTTAATAATGATATAGGTCTATATGAGGTACAGAGGTTTGGGGATTTCTTTTCCTTTAGGATTGGTGTGATTAAGGAATATCTCCAAGAGGGTGGTATTAAAGCTTGTGACTGAATTTCTAATAGAGTTTTATGGAAGAGAGATAGTATCTTTGAAGGAAAAAGTTTATATATCAACATAATTATGCCATCTATAACTGGGGCTTTATTATTTTTACCCTCTTTTATTGTATCTGTAATTTATTTGTAGGATATGGGCGCTTGCAGATCTAGTTTTAATTTTTTCTGGTATTTTTTTATATTAGAACATTTTTCATCTAGATTTAATTGATCAATATGTATATTTTCTTTTTGGAAATGTTCCATATAGTGATTTCTATAGGCATCAAGAATGTCACCTATATCAGAGACATTTTTCCCTTTCTTTTCATGGAAGATACTTTTGATGTTATTAGCTTTTGATTGTATTTTGATTCTTGTGGATAAATTATGTAGATATTTGGGAGAAGTAGCCAAGGTATTAATTTTTAGTTTTTCATAGGTTCATAGGTTGGTACTAGGCTATCAGCCCTAGGGCCTATACAAGCCTAGCCATAACAATTCCCTGGCTATTTCTTCCCACATTATTTACTTTCCTGGACCCCTGTCTAGCAGGGCAACTGACGTGATCCCTGAGGTGAATTTTCTTTCTCCCATCCAATCGTCAAGGTTCCTCTTGAAGAGGTCCAAAGAGGCACTCTGCTTGACATGTATGGGCAATCTATTCCAGAGTCTGGGGAGTCTCTGGGTCAGGAACCTATCCCTCCAGCATGTTTTGTTTATTGTGATGACAAGGTTTAGATCCCTGGAGCGTGTGGCTCTGAGGGATTGGGATTTCTTTAAGTGTAGCATGTCCAACAGCTCTGGGTTTGACATGGCCTTGTATGTTAAGCAGAGATAGATCGCCTCTGAGTAGACGATATGCAACAGAGTATAGCTGGAGTTTTTTAAGGCGGTCAGCGTAGGGCATCTGCTTTAGGCCTGTGATTCTTTTAGTGAGGTATTTCTGAGGCCTTTCCAGTTGTTGCAGATGTCTTGAGAGGTACATACCAAATGGGGCGTTGTATTCTATAATGGGTCTAATGAGGGATGAGTACAGTGGGACAATGACCTCCTTTTTTCTGGATGAAAAGCCCTTCATGATGAGGTGTGCCACATAGAAGGATTTCCTGACTGTTGTGGTGATGTGGTTATCGAAGGTGAGACCACTGTCCACCTGTGTCCCTAAGTCTCTTATCACACTTTCTGTGTTTAGTGTACTGCCACCTATATGGTAATTCATGGATACATGTTTTTTCCCAAAGGGGATAACAATACATTTCTTGGCATTGAGCTTGAGCCCATGGCTCTGGCACCAAGCATCTGTTTCTGTAAGGCCCTTTTGTAGAGTATCCACATAATTTGGGGATTCAATAATGGCTTTTTCTAAAGCTAAACTAGTTTTATGTGTTAGAATGTTGTTGTATTTATTGTTTAATACTTCTATTTTCTTTTTCATCTCCAAATGATTTTGATTTTTTTAAGCTTTTACTGACAAAAGTTTGGATTGTAGATCTAATAATTCAGAATCCCATTCTCTGATTTTTTTTTAATACCAAGTTAGGGTTTTACCATATATGTAAGCTTTTAATGAGTCCCATATCATTATTTTATCTCTGTGGTGTAATTAATATCTAAGAAGAACTGTAATTCAGATAATAACCAAGGTTTGAACTCTTTAATTTTAGTTATATATGCTGGAATTCTACAGTTAAAGATTAATGGTTTGTACCCATTTTGAAGTTTTAGTATCAATGAATTGTGGTCTGAAAAGGGGCAGGGAGTGAATGAGAAATTAATGATTTTAGAGTGTAAGTCATAGGCAGCAAATATTTAGACTTGCCTTATCTCCACCCTCCTCTGTGCCTTACCTATTCTTACCAACCCTAAAAAGGCAGACTTAGCTAAGCTTGACTCCTGGTATAATAAAATAGTTAGATTCACCTCAGACTACCCATTTAGATCTCACCGCTGCTCATCCTTAAGGCAGCTCAACTGGCTGGAACTCCCCCAGCTCTTACACTACATTCAACTTTCTCTGGCCCATAACATTCTGTATCAAACCTGCACTACAAAACCTACTTCTCCCCCACTCTAATAACAGGACTCTTTGGTCCAGTAACAAATTTCTTCTTAAAGTAACTAAATCTAATAATACAGCAGGGGAATCCCTCTTCACTAATTATGTGTCTACAATCTGAAATGCTCTACCCAGTCATATACCCACTAACCCTTCCTTTACACAGTTTAAACAATCACTAGAAACCCATCTCAGAAACAACTGGCTATGCTCCTGTACTATACCAGGGTAGACCCTCCTCCTCTGTACTCATCACTCCTTCGTTTACCTGACTATTCTTATACCTCAATTTGTGTTAATAGGACTAGGTCCTAGGATTGCATATTATACAGATGATATAGGAAGATGATAATTTGTTTCTAGCTTAGTCTTTAATAATCTCTAGTAGATGTATTCTTAGACATGTGACTCTAGTACTGATGTGGATGATTTTTTAGACATATAACTCTAGTAATACTATATTATTTCTTTGTCTGACTAATTGTATTGTAATACCTGTACTAGACCCAGTCTTATATGCTATATGATTTCTGTCTAATTGAATTGACTGTAATTTTCCAAATCTGATATGCTATTTATTACATGTTTGTTATTTGTGGAGCTTTTCTCCCTGTGTCTCCACTGAAAAGGGACCTGTGTCCAGTGGACTTTCCAGGTTAACAAATGTAAAATAAATAAATAATAAAATCTTAAGAATTGTTTCTCCAAATGAGTTATTCTCCCCTGAGGAATAAGTGCCATTAGATTTCTCTACTGGGGAGGCATAACCCAAGGGTGAAGAAATTTGGGCTGAATAAGCCAATAGTTTGTACCCAAAGGATTCCTCTTTATCTGTGGAAAACTCCTCAAAAGTCCTCTTTGGAGTAGAGGAAGTAGTGGAAGGAGAAGGAACAGAGAGAGCTGAGGTCTGTCTCAGAGACATAAATGTGTTGAACAGGCCTTTGGAAAAGGCCTGCCAATCTGGTGGTTGTTCCTAAGGAGCTGGGGAAGCATGCCTTGCCTTAATTTTTTTCTTTTTGGAAATCTCCATTTGGTGAAAGGTGGATGGGCCTGATGTCAGCCTACTCTCCACAATGTTGGTAGGAACATCTTCTTGTACTATGATCTGGGTAATGACATGCAGGCCTTCAGTCACAATGAGCCATGGTTCCCACCCTATGTCTGAGATGGATGCCTGCGTTTCCCTCAAGAATGTGCTGGTAGGATCCTTTATGGCCTCCACACTGGTACCTGTCAAAGAAGTGTCTACTGACTCTGGGACAGTCTCTGGGTCAACATCAGACTCAGAAGAGATGTCCAGAACAGAGGGAGCAGCGGGTAAATCAGGCCTAGGCTTCTTGGCCTTCTTAGGTTGTGGCTCGCCTGAAGGGCCCAACATAGCGTCCATGTCACACTCGAGATGCTTTAAGCACTGATTTTTGAGATGTAAGTTAAGGAAAGCTAAGCGACTATGTAGGTTCTTGGGTACAAAGGCCTTACAAATAGCGCAGGTAGTATGGTTGTAATGAGGGCCTACGTAAAATAAACAAAATTTGTGAGTCCTTATGTGGAATCTGCCTTCCACACTGACACTTGCCCTTCCTAGCTGACATGAAATCACAAAAAAACACAGTAGTAAAAAATAGTAAAAAAAAAAAACCCCAATGGGGCACTTATCTGAACCAAGGTTCGCAATTTGTCTGATGAGCGATGACCGGACCAGATGATCAGATAGGCAGCAGAAAAGTTCTGATGTCTGGTATGTGCCAATGTCCACTTTAAACCTGACGTCACTTTATGGCTGACGTACGTTTTGATAGAGAGCGACGTAGTAAGTACCTCACAGTAGCAATGGACTTTTGTATACTGGCCAGACATACGAGTCAGCTGGAGCCGGACTCCCTCATGTTATGAATACTGCAGCATATGAATAGAAGGACATTCATGATTTCTGGCAGGGAGCAGTAGCATCATTTTGATAATGAGGCCCCAGAACATCCCGTGCAATACAGGCTGCCTTTGTTGCTCCATGTCATTTTCCTGAGAACATCTTGATCTTCTCCACATTTCTTCATAAATTTCAGGATGTGTTCTCCTGCTGCGAATGACAAGTTTTGATTTAGCACGGAGTGATGCAAAACCAACCTCTACATCAACAACCTTTGTACTCGCTAAACCCTGAGGTCCAAAGAAGTCTGTCATAGTCCTTCCAGCTGCATGCTTGCAACTCTGTCTGCATTTCTCACTGTTGGCATGTCGTTACAGATCATGTTGGCCACCATGATGGATTGTGAAATATGTGTTACAGGGCTTGCAGAAAGCATGTTTCACTCTGAGCCTACTCACAGAAAGCCAGTCAAAGGCACTTGCCCAACTTGGCTGAAAAATTGTGTATCTCCTCTTCTTTGGACTGCCATCTACAGCCATATCCATGTCCTCATTGTAATCTGGGCAATCTGTACCTAGGTTTGAAAATAGCTGTGTTACTGCAAAAAGAAAAAGTAGAACCATCTCTTCATCATCTAAGATATGGGGCAATAGACCCACAACCTACCCACATCACTGGAAATTTCTACACCTTCTCCTGCTCATCTCTGCTCCTTTTGCTAACTATAAAGGCCTGCATGATCATTTTACTCACACCCGTGCTTGCATGACAACACTTGCAGTCCTCTGGTGCTCACTTGCCCACCTAACCAGTGTTATAGAAGGGAGAGTGACTTTCATTGCAAAATGACATTTTTCAGTACAATCAAAGCACTCTTGATTGTATCTCAAAATTCATGTCAAGGATAAATAAACCCAGCTTAATAAATGTACTTGCAAAACACCTCAAACTGTAGCATGAAATGTACCTAAGCAGTAGCAATGAATATATAAACTACATCATAACAATACTACCTGCATTTCAGTCACCAATTCAGAAGAGTTTTAACCCTGTCCTACACCCTGGTCTGCACCTGGCAAAGGTGCCTTGAAAAGTTAAACTACGGCACTCAGTACTTTTACAAGAATGTGACATTTTATTTTTTTTTTTTTTATTTTACATTTGTTGACCGGGCTAGTCCAGCTGGATGTATGTCCATTTTCAGTGGAGGCCTGGGGAGAAAAGCTCCACAAATTACAACAACATAAAAGGTCAAGACAAAGACAATAACAGTATAATTTGGTACATAAGAAGTTTTAACAATTATAGTACAAGCCTAAGATTATATATTTTATATTTCAGTAGGAAAAAGGAAAAATTTATCTAAGAATAGATGAATAAGACTAATACATTTGTATTAGAAATGGTGTAGTACAAATCTTTATAACATATTACAAAATTAGATACACCTAGTAATTTATGATGAGATACTAAGGTCTCACAAAAACCTAAGAAAGAAAAACACTAGAGATCAATAAGAGTATAGAAGAACAGCAAACAAGGATGGATTTCTAGTGTTATTTAACACACAGGTTGTGATACTATATGAAGGTGTTTGATCATTCCACAGTATATACTTATTTACATGAGAAAAAATCCTAAGGAAGGTTAAGCTCACTAAAAATTAGTGAGACAACACAAGATCATGATCATGGGAGGCTAGGAATTGTGGGAGCCTAGTTAATAGTTAGGTACTTAGTCTGGGTTAACACAGGGGCATAGCCAGTGTGATTTGAGGTAGGGTTTAAGCTTGCTTTTAAATAAGCTGACAGAGGATATTGAGGTTAGCTGGCTTGGGAGGATGTTCCAGGCTTTACCTACTGTATTGGAGAACAAGGTGTCACCAGCTAAGTTGTTGGATTTTGATATTTGTACAAGTAGTAAAGTCAAAAATGAATGTAGCCCAAGCCAAAAGAACAAAGTCAGCACAACAGGACCCGAAAAGCAACAATTAAGTACAATGCTGTAAATCCTTTTGCGTGGCCAATACCAAAACAAACGCAGCTTATTCAAAAGCTTTTATTAGCTCTCCAAATTAAAATCAAGCACTTTCTCCCAGTCACTACCGGGCTTTCTCAAGGTAAAACAATTTGGTAACTCATGCCATTTCATTTATACTCTAGACAAGGTCACATGTCTCAGTTAATTAATGCCTATTGATATTTTAAAGTAAAATACAAAGAAATGTAAAAATATAAAATTGTAAAAATGTAAAGTTTTATATAAAGTTTTGTATAAAACAATCTTATATCCAAACAATAAAGCAGCACTATTGTTTTAGTTAACCATATTCTCAGGACAAGTAAACATACCCCCAATAAAACCTCAAACTTCCTCCTGTTTTTCTTTTATGCTTTTACTTTTAAAGCCTTGTTATTAAGGTCCTAGTACAACCCAAGCAGAACCCTGTAAGACAAATAATTTCCTCCTTTACAGTCTAGCTTGTCTCATTTTTAAAACACTATTAATGTTGATGTTCTCATTCATACCGAAAAACCTACTAGCATCCAATTTAAGTTGCCAAAGTAGTTCACGGTATTCTAGTTTCGTTTTCCAGTTGCCACCTCTAACTTCAGGGGCAACTTGTTCAAGGACAATAAACCTTAAACGCATATTTTCACATGTCAACAGATGTTTGTAAAAAGCATTGCTTTCCTTGTGGTTACTGATGTCGTTCAGGCGTTCATATACCCTTCTTCTTAAAACCCGCTCTGTTTTTCCAACATAAAACCCTTTACATTTTTCACAAAACCTTAAATAAACCACACCTTTCACCCCACAATTGTAATGTTTTTATACAAGTAGGTTATTAGCTGAGCATAAGGTCTTGAGGTTATTATAGGGGATGACTAGGGATGTAAGTATGGGTGTATTTTGAGGTAAATACAGGATCTTATGGGCTACTATTAATTGATTGAAAAGTATTAAATTTGGCAGCTCTAACCATCCTAACTGATTCAGATTGATACAGTGATGAGTTCTATAGGAGGACCCAGCTGCAAATCTGGCAATATTGTTGTAGGAGGATGTAAGTTTACTCAGATTACTTCTACATATTTTGGTATAGATAGGGGAGGCATAGAGCAAGGTAGAGATGAGGTGGGTACGAGCAATAGTAACCCTGGCTGGAGGTGTAAGAAAGGGTTTTATTCTATAGAGGGAACCTAGTATCTTGTTTACTATTTTTATGGTATTATTAATGTGAGGTTCAAAGGACAAGTTGTTATCTATTAGTACCCCGAGTAGTTTGGTGGTTGGTTCAGGAGATATTATAGTTCCATCATTTGAAGTAATAGTAAAGTTAAGTGGGGAGGTTCTGCGGGTGGGGGAAAATGGTAGCGTTTTTGAGTTTGTGGGGTTAAGGGTAAGACGCCGTTGTAGCAGCCAGTTTTCAGCTGTACTAAAGGTCATTTGGGTTAGTGACTGAAGTTCTGATTGAGAAGCAGCAGCATATGAGTGTGGAGTCGTCAGCATATTGGATACAGTCAGCTTGAGGAATTACAGAATGAAGGTCATTTGTAAAGATGGAGAAGAGTAATGGGCCTAATATAGATCCTTGTGGGACCCCTAGAGTGACTGGGACATGGGAAGATAAAGTATTTTCCCATAGTACAGCCTGTTGCCTGTTATGTAGGTATGATTGGAACCACTGTATAGTATGGTTATCCAATGACAGGTTTTTGAGTGTGTCTATAAGGAGGTGGTGATTCACCATGTCAAATGCTTTGGACAGGTCAATAAAAACAGCTGAGGATAGAGTATCAATATTACGATTACTGTTAATATGGTTAGTGAAGGATAAGAGAGCAGAGGTGGTGCTATGAAATGGTCTAAAGCCATGTTGACAGGGTGCTAATAAATTGTGATCGAGTAGGTAGGTTAACAGTTGTATGTGTATACATTTCTCCATTATTTTGCCAAAGGAGATAGAACAGCTATGGGCCTATAATTGGACAACTCTTTGGAGTTACCGCCTTATGCAGGGAATTATGTGAGAGACTTTCCAGATTAGGGGAATAGATCCTTCAGAAATAGTTCTGTTAATGAGGATGGATATGGGGTAGGCTATGACTTTAGCAGCTTTTGCAGGTATTCTGCAGGTAATTTATCAGCAGAGAGAGTAGTGGGTTTAAGTTTCTGTATGAGGTTACAGATAAGTGAAGTGGGCACTGGCTGAAAATGAAATTGATGAGAATTATTGGTAAAGGTTGTGGCAGAGCCTGGGATGCTAGGGGATAGCTGGTTGGCTAGAGATTGTATGGTTTCAGTGAAAAAAGTATTAAATGAGTCTGCTATTTGGATGGGATTGTTTTGATCAGAGCCAGAGGGAGAGGGAGTACTTGAGCATCCAGGGTGTAGGAGGTTATTGATACCTCGCCAGAATTTTTGGGGATTATTTTGGTTGGTTTGTTGTAGTTGGTAGTAGTAGTTTCTTTTATCGGCTAATATGGCTTTTTTTGTTTCATTTATTAGCTGTCTGAATTGCAGGTGGTCTGAGGAGCTCTTTGTTGAGTGCCACTTGGCCCATTGTTTATTTCTTTGGAGGATCTTTTGTCTGGTCGTTTTGGTGAGCCATGGTGCCGGTTTGGTTCTAATTCTAACTTTGCGTAATGGGGCATGGCTGTCTAAAATGGTTAGAAATTTAGAGTTAAAGTATTTCACGGCATTATCTATTGGGAGGTATTTCAGGGGTGACCAGTCACAGGTGACTAGTTCAGCTTGAAAGTGAGCAGGGTTAAAATTTTGGTAGTGCGAATAGTTCTACAGATGGTAGAGTTTAGGATGACAGTTTTGTTCTGATTAAATAGGTAAGCAAGTGATCACTTATGTCCTCAGGAGGGTGCCTGTTTTATAGTTTAGTTGGGGGTATTAGTGAGTATCCAGTCAAGGGTACTAGTTTTGTTGTTAGTTTTATTGGTGCGGGTTGGGGATGTTATAGTTTGGGTAAAACCATATAAGTTGATATGAGTAGAAGGCTGCTCAGATATACAGGAGTTCCAGTTAATGTTAAAATCTCCAAGTATAATGGTTTCTTGGGGGTAGTTACTTGAGAGCCAGCTGAGGATAGCCTCTAATGTGTTGATGTTATTGCCTGGGGGAAGATAGACACATGATAGATATATGGCTTTGCTTTTGTTAAGCTGAATCTTAGTTAGAAGAATTTCTGCATTGTTGCAAAGTGGAGGTTTGGAGTCTAACAAGGTAACTTGTAATCCATTCTTATAAAGTATGGCTACGCCTCCTCCTTTTTTAGTGTTACGGTCACGTCTTATGATATTATAGCCAGGGGGTAGAACTGCACTGTCTTGTATTGATGGATTAAGCCATGTTTCAGACAGACAGAGGATGTCAAAGGAATAAACATCAATAAGGCATGCAGGTGAGCTATTTTGTTACTGATGCTATGAATATTAAGATGAGCTATCAGGAGAGAGTTGGGGGGCTTGGTAAGTGGCTGTGTGATTGAATTTGTTGGTGTATCAGGCTGTGTAGCTGTGATAGTGGTAGGACCTGGGTTAGGGTGTATATCACCATCTAACAGGGAGTGGACATGAACTTTTAGGATGAGTTGTAGAAGTTTAAAAATTAGGTTCTCATTTTTTCTAGCTAGTGGGTTACATTGAGAGATGTGATGGAGTCTATGAAATATGACTGCTGAGTACTTAGCTGAGCTGGGGAGGTTGCTAACACTATGAGTGGAGCTGGGGGTAAGGACATAGGTGTGTGTGATGTGGGTATGCAGTCCTAGGAATCTATGGTGTTCGTAGAGAGTAAGTAGATAGGGAATGGTAAGTATAATTAGGAGTAGTAATAAAGGTAAGGGTTTACAGGATCCTTGAGCCATTTGTTTAGGTTAAGGTGGTTAAATGTAGGGATATTTGTGGATAGAGTGGTAGGGTAATGGATAAAGGTAAATGAGTGATGGTTCTTTAAGGGGGAGGAGATAGGGGTAAAGTGAGAATATAATAGGGGTAATAGCACTTTAAGGGGAGGAGTTAGAGGTTGGTCCTAATGCATAGGGGTGTGGCAGTTGGAGTATAAGTTTAGGACCACTAGGGGTGGGTGGAATTTTGGGGGCAGGGTAGGGGAGCGGAGTGAGACATTTCAGACATCATGTTGTGGAACAGTCATGACCAAAGATAAGATCTCACATCTTTAAAAACAAAAAAAAAACACAAAGATAGACATACCATGTCCCAACAACAAACATTTGTAGAGCAAGAAATCACAATATTCTACTGTAAAATCCAAAAAGCATACTAACTGCAAAAGACTATAAAGAAAATAAACAAAGGCTGCAGTGATACTGGCAGAAATGTGCTACAAGCTATTGCTACTATTAACCTGAGGTATTGACAAATTAAGAAATATGAATTAATAAACATTTTCTGAAGTAGAAGTGTATAACTGTTATTAAGTGACATGCATGACATTTTTCTCCAAAAGACACCAGTTTAGCTCTGAAATTAAGGAGAAACCTAGAAATCAGGTACACAAAATATTAGTGAAAATTGAGACATTAACAGAACAGAGAGACAATTTTATAATTTTAATTGTCTAGTGCACAGCTCAACATATCAGCAACAAATCCTGAAAAGAATCAGGGACAGAGAGACACTTGCATACAAATATTTCAAGCATGGGCACTAATGCACTTCTAGCCTGCCAATATACCAAAAAAAAAGTTATGTACTCACCATAACGTTCCATGTTTGTAGTCCATCTCACCCTTCATTCTTACATATGGTTTCGGAGACGATCTTCAGCTCCAACTCAGCTGATTACAAAGCTCGAAGTCTCTAAGTTGGCTCGTGGCATGGTAGGTATCCCATACTGCACTAGTAAGAATCCCCAGATCTTGGTTGCTGTTGACCATAAAAATGATATAAGTATTTCCATAAGGAAAAACAAAGATGAAAGGTCTCCCACCCTAAGGAAGATAGACACTATCTTGTCTCCAAATCCTCCAAGGATACATGGACAGGGGTAGATGGGTGGATTTATAAGAATGAAGGGTGAGATGGACTACAAACATGGAATGTTATGGTGAGTACATAACTTCTTTAGGTTCTGTAGTCCTATCTCGCCTTCATTCTTACATATGGGACAGTGTCCCTAGCACCTTTTTCTCGGGTGGCTCACGGGAATATACTCCTAAGAACCATGGAACCAAAGGAGGCTCTAACCCTGGAGGCCAAGTCCAATTTGTAATGAGTAATAAAGGTATGAGGGGTAGCCCATGTTGCTGCTGCACATATACTGTCCATTGGAATTCTGGATTGAAAAGGGGCAGATGTGGATATAGATCTGGTGGAATGAGTTTTCATTTTAAATGGGAGTTCTTTATCATTAGAAGAGTAAATAAAAGATATGCAATTTGAAATCCAGTTTGATAACATTATCTTGGAGACTGGCATTCCTTTTCTCGTCTTCAAAAATATATAAAAAATTGGTCTGATTTCCTGAACTCCTTGGTTTTATGTAGATAGAACCTTAACTGTCTGTGTACATCAAGTTGATGAAACTTATAGTCCGCTTTGTTTGTATGATTTGATAAAAAGATTGGCAGTTCAATGGTTTGATTAATATTTGACTGTGAACAAATCCTGGGGATGAAGGAAGGATTAGTGCAAAGGGAAACTCTGTCTCTATGGAATATCAAGTAAGGATGTTTGACTGAGAGTGCTTGCAGCTCTGACACTCTTCTGGTGGACGTAATGGCTACCAGAAAAATGGTCTTCCATGAAAGGAACTTTAAATCACATGTATGTGAAGGTTCAAAAGACGGTGAGGTAAGTTTTGAAAGGACAAAATTTAAATCACAGGCAGATATAGGTTCTTGAAAAGGAGGTCTTCGTAAGGTAGTGCCTTTTAAAAATGATTTACACAATCTGTGCACCATAAGATTAGGTTCATGTTGCCCCAAATGAAAATTGGAGATAGCTGCTAATTGAACTTTGATTGTAGCAGCAGCTGATTCCTAATGAAAAAGTTGAGATATAAATTCTAATACTAAGGGAATGGAGGCTGTTTATGGATCTATGTTCCTAGCTTGTGCCCAAAGAGAAAATCTTTTCCATTTGCTAGCGTACAATTTTCTTGTAGAAGGTTTATGAGATGACATCAGGATATGTGTAACCGCAGGGGAGAAATCATGAAGCCTGACTAGGGATGGAAGTGGAGCAGCCACACTGTCAAGCTGAGGGTGTGGAGACAGGGATGGTATGTGCCTGACATATGTGTCAAAAGGCCTGGTACTGGATTGAGTCCATGGATCATCCAGAAGGTGAGGCCAGAGAAAGGGGAACCAAATCTGACGAGGCCAGTAAGGAGTGATGAGAATCATTCTGCTTCCCAAAGTCTTTGCTTTCTGGATAACTTTCGATATTACCAGAAAGGGAGGAAAAGCATAAAGAATTCCCAAGGTCCAATCGTGGACAAGTGCGTCTCTCGGTGTCTCCCCCGGGGGGGGGTAAGAAGACTGCTGCATTTGGTGTTCATTGGGGTGGCAAACAGATCACAGCAAGGCTGTCCCCATTTGTGGAAAATCTGTTCCACGACTTTCTGATTCAGAGACCACTCATGAGGCATCAAGATTGCCCTGCTGAGCTTGTCGGCTATCACATAGGTTCTCCCTGGGATATGCTTGCAACTAGAAAGTGTTGGGAAGATATCGCCCACTGCCAAACACATAGAGCCTCTCAACATAGGGGGTAGGATTTGGTTCCCCCTTGTTTGTTTATATACCATAACCACTGACATATTTTCCGATTGGATTGCTATTGTCCCTAGAGGAAGAAAGTTGTGAAGTGCTTGCAATGCTAGTAGCACTGCTCTCATCTCTAGAACATTCATATGCAAGTGAGCCTCATGTTCTTGCCATGTGCCTTGGACTGTCCTTCCTAGATAATGCCCCCCACCCTATCTGGGAGGCATACATGGTCACAGTAACAACGGGTTGGCAAAGAATGAATGGTCTCCCTATTGTTAGTTGATTGAACTAGATCCACCAACAAAGGTCCTTTTTGCAAAATTCTGTTATTAAAATGGGATGAGACAGGGGCAGGTGCTGAAGAGACCACTGCGAAAAGAGTAGCCATTGTAGAATTCTCATATGTAGTCTGGCTAATGGAACTACAGTTATAGTAGAGGCCATGGTTCCCAGTAGTTTGAGCACTGTCTTCACTTTGACCTTGTGTTGGGGAAGCAGGCTGTATATTTGTTATCTTAGGTTTTGGACTCTGTCTGAAGGAAGGTGACCCATCATTGCGACTGTGTCTATTTCTGCTCCTATAAAAGTCACATATTGAGAGGGCAACAAGACAGACTTTTCCCAATTTATAGTAATGCCTAGCTGAGTACAGACTTGGATGGTTGAATCCCTGGCTTGTAGAAGTAGGTGCCTGGTGGTGGCAGTCTGGAGCCAGTCATCCAGGTACAGAAACACTTGGAATCCAAGATGTCTCAAGTGAGACGTTACTACCGCCATGCATTTGGTGAACACCCTGGGGGCTGTGGTGAGACCAAAGGGCAGAGCATGAAATTGGTAATGACTGGCTCCCAGCCGGAAGCATAAATAACTCCTCGATGCTCTGTCCATTTTTATGTTGTAGTATGCATCTTGGAGGTCTATGGAGCACATCCAATTGTCTTTCCCTAACAGAGGGAGTACAGACTGCAGTGCTACCATTCGGAACTTGGACTTCTTCACTGATTCATTTAACTTGCTGAGATCCAAGATGGGCCTTCAGTCCCCAGTTCATTTTGTCACTAAAAAGAATCTGGAGTAAGTTCTGAATCCTATCTGGTCTGCCGGGACGATTTGGATGACTCTCTTTTGAAGCAACTTTTGGACTTCTATAGTTGCTTGATCCCTGTGATTGGGTGGAACATCTGGGATTTTTTTGGTTAGATGAGGTGGAAAAGAGAAGGGTATAGAGTATCCTCTGGAAATTATTCTTTGTACCCACTTGTCTAGTGTGATGTCATGCCAGGCTTATGGGTACAAGGATAATTGACCCCGACTGGCTCCAGAAAAGTGCAGTCAGGTCCCACTTCAGGAGCGCTGATAGGGACGTCCACGAAAGAAATCATGGCCATCCTGGTTTTGCAGACCCCCTCTCGCCTCTAGGGTGACGTCTACCATTATTTCCTCCTCCTCTGCCTCTGGAGAAGGAATCACCTTGTGCGTCTGGGAAAAATCTCTGAGATTTCTTGAACCACATTTTTCCACCTCTCTGACCTTTAGGGTATAGTCTAGAAGGGATGGAAAAATGTACTCACACGGCAGAGAGAGTCTTCCCTTCCTGCTCGCATCTGGTCCAAACAGAGAGGAACCATCAAAGGGGGCATTGGTGTTACATAAGCACATCCAGGAGTGTTTCCTAATGGAAACTCCTGAACCCGCTGCCTTGCTCGCTCCATCTGCTGCGTAAGATATCCGCCTCATGGAGGAGTTAACAATAGAGTTTAAGTTGGACAACTGAGCAGTAACCTTCTCAGGGACTGCTTCAGTTAAAGTACCATGGAGAGAATCTCCTAGCTCTTTTAGGAGATCTCTTTGAAGCCTAGTGAAATGGGTGACATAATTCAGCGATCTGAGTGTAAAAGCCGCTGAAGAAAAAATACGCTTCCCGTGTCTGTCCATCGTTTGAGATTATTTGTTCGGTGGGTGGACAGATGAGGAATGTTTCTGGTAGTTCCTTCTTTGTGGCTGCTGCCACCACCATGGCATCTACAGGCACACCTTTGGTCAAAAACTCTTTTTCTCTAGGAGCTGAAAGAAATTTGTTCGGCCTTCTAGGGACTGGTTCCACAGCATCAGGAGTTTTCCACACCTTTCAACTCACCAAATCTAACAGCTCATCGAAAGGTGGAGACACCCAAGAGACTGAAATTTGAGACCCGTAAGCCTTCAGGTACACTGACTCCTCATCAGAAGGGGTGATGGTGGGCCAGCCGCCTCTCTGTTTAAGTATCTCTAGGATATCTACAAAGGAGATAGCATCAGAGGATGACCTAGGGGACCCTTCTGACTCCTCGAGGTCAGTGTCAGAGGTGATGGACTCATCAGGGGAGTCTATGTGCTTCCTCTTGTAAGTTCTCTTCCGAGGAGGCTCCTCAAAAGGATATTCTGGGGAGGTTTCAGAAGACTGGGGGCCACCCAAGGGGGGCTCCTGCGGCTGCAGGTCTCTGCTGTCAAGAGAGAGAGATGGTGCTGAGACAGAGGTCGAAGCTTGAGGGGGAAGAGCATTGGTACCCTTGTGTGGAGCTGAAGATCTAGACAGCACACTTTTCATCATCTCAAAGGCAGATCTCTCTGACTCCGAGTTCACCACCGGTTCTGAGGAAGCAGAAGTAGCCCTTGGCTCCAGAGCGATCGGCTCCAAGACAGATGTAGGATCCGAGTTCAGCCGAGCCGACGTACCGAGAGGTAGACTTGGAACCGAAGAAGTTCAGGTTCGAATGTCCTCAATGGGGCCAACTGGTGAGCTTCGGCTCCTAGACACCAGGGATGGAACCAAAGGTGTCGGAGCGGAACTTGGCTCCGAGACAGACAGTTGGGGTGCTGGAACCGACGGTTCCACAAAAAACAGCACTGATAGCTCTGGCTCTGAAGGACCGACATGGCTCGGAGGAGAAACAGAAGCAGTTAATATGGCCTTAGAGGGCTCCAGAACTGATTGGGTCAGAGCCGACAACAAATTTGCTAGCGCTGACAAATAGCTAAGCACCACTTTCTCGACATCCTCCTCAGTAAGAATCCTGGAGGATCTGGAAGACAAGGTAGGGGATTGAGATCTCTGCAAAATTGGAGATCTGAGTGTCAGGGATACCAGTAATAAATCTCTTGACCGGCTCCGAGGTATGGATTCAGTTATCGGCTCCGAAAAACATGGGGCCGAAACTGGAATGTCTATGTCAGTAACCTTGACCGGCTCCGAAGGCAGAGGAGCCGAAGAGGTAGAAGGCTTTTCAATTTTGACAATTTTCTCTGGAGGTTCTGATTTAACAGTTGGTGTAGGAGACTGCCTTTTTACTGACTTGACCTTCTCTTTTTTTTGAACAGGGAGACCTGGAATGAGAAGAGGAAGAACTGGCTAAATCCTCCTCAAAAGAAGGTTTAAGGAGACCTTTCAAGATCAGTTTGTTCTTCCTTTCCTGGAGAACCTGGGAACTAAAAGAATGGCAAAAGGTATGTCTCCTGAAGATGTATGGCTCCCAAACAATAGGCACAAATACTATGCCCGTCAGTCAAGGACATTTTTTGTGAGCATTTTAAGCATTTCTTGAAACCCGAAGGTTTATGGTCTTTAGTTTCCTTAGACATACTACCACAACAACAAACACAGATTATAAGTGTAGAAAGATAATAAGAAGAGAGGACAAGGTCCTCTAACTTAAACAGGCCTAGCCCTGCTGAAGAAAACAACACAAGGGAGAAAGACAACAGAGGAAAAGGTCCTCTAACATAAATGGGCCTAGCCCTGCTGAGGAAACAACACACAAGGGAAAGAGGCAATAGAGGAATAAGTCCTCTAACTTAAACAGGCCTAGCCCTGAACAGAGGGGTAGGCAAGATAGAATAAACAAGCACAGACAAAGGCTAGAATAGGTTCTAACTAAAAAAACGGACCTATGTCTAAGAATGATTAGCAATAATTAGCACACAGAAAATGAAAGGATACCACTAAGGAAGGCCTGCAGAAGCAACGACCAACAATTAGCAACAACAATTTGCTATAAAAATTCAAAAACTACTACAAGTTAACAACAGGAAGCAATCAATACTAGACTAACTATTAAAGTTAAAAAAGAGCACTATAAAATATTCGAATAACAAAATATTCCAACTTAGCCACGGCCAAGAAAGAGAACACTTCTGAACTCAGACACAGCAAACGAGATCTGGAGATTCTTACTAGTGCATCATGGGATACCTTGCATGCCACAAACCAATTTATAGACTTTGAGCTTTGTAATCAGCCAAGTCGGAGCCGAGCATCGGCTCCGAACCCATACATAAGAATGAAGGGCGAGATAAGTGTTCAGGCTGTTCTTAAAAATATCTAAACTAGTACTTGCTTTAATATAATTTGGTAGTCTGTCTGCATTACTTAAAATAAAATGAAAGCATACTAACTGCCCTTTTCAACATGTAAGCAACCGTATTGCACTGCTGGGTGAGAGAAAAAAAGATACATGACATCACTTTTCTATGAGCAGTTCTAAGCCTTGACATTATCAAAATAAAGTTCTGTTGGAAAACAAATCCAGATACCTCTACCCATTTTGTAAAACACCCTTCATAAAAATAATTAGCATGCCTGTACACTAAAATATATATATATTCTGAAGATAAGACAATAGTAACCAAAAGAACCATCAGGGGAATAATTGTTAACATATTAGTACATTCATGTAATCTAGGTTTGCCACAAGCCACAAATCTTCTACCATCACTGTGTAGCCCTTCACAAACTAAATTGGTTAGAGCTGCCCAGTTATCTCACCTACATTCAACGTATTCATGCACACAAACTAATTTTCAGCCCGTCCCTCTGTCCCTCCCTTTCCTCCACCATAAAAATGCACCTCCCAGAAAGACTCTTAAGATCCAACAATCAAAACCCGATAGAAATGTATAAACCTACTTATCCCCCAGGCAAAAATCTCCTATCCTTTGCCCTTGCACATCAATGGAACTCCCTACCACCATCCATCCGTACCACCACAAACCACTCTACCTTTAAAACTCACTTCACTCACACCTAATATCTCTCTGGGAATGCTCCTGCTCCCACCCAACATAATTTCTTCTCCTCTCTCTACACCTCTGACATCTCATGTACTTCAGTGTCCTATTCATATACTTGTATAGCAGGAACAAATTTATTTGCAAATAATTACGTATAATTTATAACTTTTACTTGTTGATTTCAGAAACTGTATCTTTAAATGCTATGCTTTTACTTGCACTTCTGTACTTACTGTAACCTAATACTTTGAATGTAATTTTTTTATGGAGCTTTTCTCCCCAGGACTCCACTGAAAATGGGTTCTTCTTGGCCCAATGAACCATCCTGGTAAACTAACTGCAAATAAAATAAATAAATAAATGTGGTGTGACTGAGTCTTTTTTATACTGGTTTTACAATGCATGTTGATAATAGCAAAGCCTGAGAAGCAAAATAAACCCTACCTCTCAACCTGTTAGGACAGGAAATCTGCACAAATCTTAATATAGTTTGGGAAAAAAGGGCTAAGAATAGGGATACATTTTAAATACTGCTCTTACAAACCTGGAAAGCCATTAGAACAGACTTTTCGTAGATGCATTTTCTAAAGGATATGAAATTTAAAACTCAAATGCTTGTTAATATCTAGTGACTTTAAACTAGACAGCACAATTTCCAAGAAAAACAGAAATTTTATGAGCAACAAACCAAAAGTATAGAGCAAAATCCTGGCTGATGGGGATACATTTTAAATATTGCTCTTATAAATCTGGAAAGCTGTTAAATCAGGACTTTTGTACATGCATTTTCTAAAGGATATGAAATCTGAAACTCAAATGCCTCTTAATACATACTGACTTTAAATTAGACAGTATAATTTCCCAAAAAAAAAACAAATTTTATGAGAAACAAACCAAAAATAGAGCAAAAACTTGGCTGAAGAATGCTTCAGGGACAAACACACAGTACAGACATATAATCAAATTAAATTACTATCTACTGCTCAGCCTGTTAGCACAATAAATCTAAATAAAGCATAACACCTAGAATGGATTACATAATATGACACATCAAGGAAACAGGGATAAAGCCAATCAGAACAGGTCTGACATACATTACAGCCTACATTTTAATGCACATACCTCTGCACAGTACAGGAAAGCAGCTATAGCTTCCTCAGTCCACAACAAAATTCCAGAGTAAATAATCCAATGGAGTACAAGTAAAATCAACAGCAATGCCATCCAGCAAAAATGAATCATAGCCTTTTGGGTAAGAGATCTGTTAATCTCAGTCCCCAACTCCCTGAAGCCCTGCTGACTCTCGTTCAGCACTGTCTCATCCTTCCACAGACTGGACTTGATAAATTCTTCCTGGCTTCCTCTACCACCAATACAATGACCCATGGCATGAATGAGTTTCTTCTTTTCTCCAACTGGTGCTGGTCCAAGGTAATCTTCCTGCATCCTGAAGGCATTTTTCTGGCAAGAAAAAGTACAGTTTTGTACCTACCATAAATGTAGATGTTCGAGTGTTAATACAGCTGCAGTCATAACAGATGGGTTTTCCTGCCATCAGGCGGGTCCTCGGTCGGCCAAATTCGAAAGTCTAGGTCCGGCGTCGGATGTCGTCGCTTCTTCCCTGACGTCAGTGCGACAGGGGTATAAAAGAACCAGCCAACGCCATTTTCTTCAGTTTTTCTTGCCCCAGATGTCAAGTGCCCCGAGAAGGAAGGCAAAACATAAATTTATATAATAATGCAATGTAATATAATCAAAAAACAGTAGTTGCAAGCAAATACACCATAAAAGAATACCCCCATGAGGTTGTATGAGGAGGTGTTAGCCATTAGGCCTGTCCCAAGAGGGGAAGGAGGGAGGGAAACCTAGACTGCAGCTGTATTAGCACTCAAACATCTACATTTATGGTAGGTACAAAACTGTACTATGTTCATCGTGCATACAGCTGCAGTCATAACAGATGGGTAGAATCCCAAAGCTAATAAAGGGTGGTAGGCACTAAGTGGAACTAGGAGGAGCCAGGATGCCCTGCAAGACTGCAGTGGCAAAGCCCGCTCTAGATTTGGAGTATAATGGTAGGTGGGAGTGCTTGGAGAAAGTATGTACAGAACTCCAAGTGGCTGCTTCCAAAATATCTTTGGTAGGAACCCCCCTGAGGAAAGCAGCAGAGGTAGCTGTGGCCCTTGTGGAGTGAGATCTGATGCCTGTAGGTACAGTTTTACCATGAAAAGAGTAACAAAAGCGTATGCAGTGGGCTATCCATTTTGAGATTGTCTGTTTGGAAATAGGCTTCCCTTGAGCACCTGTAGCATAGGATACAAAGAGTTGCTCTGATTTTCTGAAAGGCTTTGTTCTGTCCAAATAATAATGGAGCTGTCTGTGAATATCCAAGGAATGTAGTAGCCTCTCCCCTTTGTTTTGTGGATTAGGGTAAAAGGTAGGTAAGTGGATAGCCTGATTCAAGGCTACCCTGGATACTACCTTTGGCATAAAGGAAGGATTGGTTCATAAGGAAACTCTGTCCTGATGGAAAATGATGAAAGGCTGCACAGCCATGAGGGCTTGTAGTTCCGAAACCCTGCGTGCTGAGGTGATAGCCAGAAGGAAGGCTGTTTTCCATGACAAATATTGCAGTTCTGTTGAAGCAGCTGGCTCAAAAGGAGGCAGGGTCAGTTTTTCTAGAATGAAATTGAGGTCCCAAGCAGGTACTGGCTGTTTCCTTGGGGGTTTTATATTCTTAGCCCCTCTGAGGAACTGTCTTAAGAGAGGGTGAGAGAATAAAGGAAGATCAGTGTTGTACTCTGCAGAAATGGCTGAGGCATGGATTTTGATGGAGGAGAATGAAAGTCCACTGCTTAGCATCTCAGCTATTTACTGTAATATTTGAGGTAAATTCAGTATTCCAGGATTCTGACCCTTTTTCTGATTCCAGGCACAAAACCGTTTCCATTTTGCGGAGTAGGCTTTTCTAGTAGAAGGCCTTCTGGCCTCCAAAATGACATCCTGCACCTCCTTGGAGAGTAGGGTCTGTTGTGAATTTAAGGAATCCTCCATGCGGCTAGATTGAGTGTTTTCAGCTGACTGTGAAGAGTTTTGAAGTTGTGCTGAGTCAGTAGGAGAGGCATTAGAGGCAGGATCCATAGTGGGGAATGCGTCAGGCTCCTCAGGAGTGGGTACCAGTGTTGTCTTGGCCAGTCTGGAGCAATGAGAATCATCTTTGGTCTGTCCGCTCTGGCTTTTAATAGAACTTTGGGCAGCAGAGGAAGAGGTGGAAAGGCATAAACTGTAATTGTTGTCCAACTGAAAGAGAGTGCGTCCACTTTCCAGGCCTGTGGATGAAAGGTCCTTGAGCAGAATTTTGTCAATTGGTAATTTCTGTGGGTGGCAAAGAGATCTATGTTTGGCCTTCCCCATGCTTGAATTATCTTTGTAAAAACTTGAGGATGCAACTTCCATTCGTGTGGATCTGTCATATTTCTGCTCAGGTTGTCTGCCAGCGTGTTTTCCTTGCCTGGCAGGAACTGTGCTTGAAGTTGGATTTGTAATTCCAGAGCCATGTTCCAAAGAGAAATGGCTAGCCTGCATAGGGGATATGAATGGGTTCCTCCCTGTTTGTTTATGTACCACATCACTGTGGTGCTGTCTGTCCTTATCAATAGCTGGCCTGGATGCAGTAGGTCTTTGAAAACCATAATAGCATTTATTACTGCTAGCATTTCCTTTTGATTGATGTGTAGGTGCTTTTCTTTTTGTGACCATTTGCCCTGAATGCACCGATCTGTCATGTGCACCCCCCAGGCGTAGTCCGAGTTGTCTGCTGTGATGACTTGATTTGCTTGAGGCTTGCAGAATGGGAGACCTATGTTTCTTTGGCATGCTTGAGCCCACCACAGAAATTCCTTTTGAAGACATGGAATCAGTGGTATAATTGTTTCCAAACTGTGGCTGTGTTGGGACCATAAGGTTTTTAGGTACCATTGAAGTTTCCTCATATGCAGCTTTGCACATGGGATTAGCAGGATGCAAGATGCCATGAATCCCAGAGCCTGCAGGATTTTCCTTGCAGTCAGCCTGGTGTAGGTTGTCAGTTTTCTGAAGTATTGAGTTAGTTGCCCTTGTTTCTCTGGCGTGAGGTAGGCCATCTGGGTGTTTGTATCCAAGCTGGCACCCAGGAAAATTATTGTTTGAGAGGGTATTAGTCTTGATTTCTTTTTGTTGACTGTGTATCCCAGAGAATTCAACAACATTATTACAAACGCCAGGTGTTTCAGAAGAATGTGTTTGCTGTCCGCTTGGATCAGGCAGTCGTCCAAATATGGGTATATTTGTATTCCTTGAAGCTTTAGGAGATCCTGGTGGGAAATGGGTGGCTCTTTCAGGATCTAGGTACGGGTTTGCCAGTCTGGAGCTGAGAATCATCTTTGGTCTGTCTGCTCTGGCTTTTAATAGAACTTTGGGCGCGAGGATGTTGGAAGGCATCAACTGCATGGCCACTGCAAAATTTTCTCTAGGAGCTGAAAGAAATTTGTTCGGCCTTCTAGGGACTGGTTCCACAGCATCAGGAGTTTTCCACACCTTTCAACTCACCAAATCTAACAGCTCATGAGGTGGAGACACCCAAGAGACTGAAATTTGAGACCCGAAGCCTTCAGGTACACTGACTCCTCATCAGAAGGGGTGAGTGGGCCACGCCTCTGTCTTAGTATCTCTAGGATATCTACGAAGGAGATATGATCAGGGGATGACCTAGGGGACCCTTCCGTCTCCTCGAGGTCAGTGTCAGAGGTGGAGTCATCAGGGGAGTCTACATGCTTCCTCTTGCACGTTCTTTTCCACGGAGGCTCCTCAAAAGATATTCTTGGGAGGTCTCGGAAGACTGGGTGCCACCAAGGGGCTCCTGAGGGTCGGTCACTGCTGTCAAGAGAGAGGGAGATGGTGCTGAGACGGAGGTCGGAGCTTGAGGGGGAAGAGCATTGGTACCCTTGTGTGGAGCTGAAGATCTAGACAGCACACTCCTCATCATCTCAAAGGCAGATCTCTCCGGCTCCGAGGTCACCACCGGTTCTGAGGAAGCAGAAGTAGCCCTTGGCTCCAGAGCGATCGGCTCCAAGACAGATGTAGGATCCGAGTTCAGCCGAGCCGACGTACCGAGAGGTAGACTCGGAACCAAAGAAGTTCAGGTTCGAACGTCCTCATTGGGGCCAACTGGTGAGCTTCGGCTCCTAGACACCAGGGATGGAACCAAAGGTGTCGGAGCGGAACTTGGTCTAGACAGTTGGGCCTGGAACCGAGGTTCCTAAAAAAGCACTGATAGCTCTGGCTCGGAAGGACCGACATGGCTCGGAGGAGAAACAGAAGCAGTTAATATGGCCTTAGAGGGCTCCAGAACTGATTGGGTCAGAGCCGACAACAAATTTGCTAGGGCTGACAAATAGCTAAGCACCACTTTCTCGACATCCTCCTCAGTAAGAATCCTGGAGGATCTGGAAGACAAGGTAGGCATTGAGATCTCTGCAAAATTGGAGATCTGAGTGTCGGGATACCAGTAATAAATCTTGATCGGCTCGAGGTATGGATTCAGTTATCGGCTCGAAAACATGTGTAAACTGGAATGTCTATGTCAGTAACCTTGACCGCCAAGGCAGTTAGCAAGAGGTAGAAGGCTTTTCAATTTTGACAATTTTCTAGGAGGTTCTGATTTAACAGTTGGTGTAGGAGACTGCCTTTTACTGACTTGCCGCTTTTTTGAACAGGGAGACCTGGAATGAGAAGAGGAAGAACTGGCTAAATCCTCCTCAAGGGAAGGTTTAAGGAGACAAACCTTTCAAGATCAGTTTGTTCTTCCTTTCCTGCAGAACCTGGGAACTAAAAGAATGGCAAAATGTACATGTCTCCTGTTGATGTATGGCTCCCAAACAATAGACAAAAAATACTATGCCAGTCAGTCAAGGACATTTTTTGCAAGCATTTTAAGCATTTTAAGCATTTCTTGAAACCCAAAGGTTTATGGTCTTTAGTTTCCTTAGACATACTACCACAACAATAAACACAGAATATAAATGTAGAAAATAATAGGAAGAGGTACAAGGTCCTCTAACTTAAACAGGCCTAGCCCTGCTGAAGAAAACAACACAAGGGAGAAAGACAACAGAGGAAAAGGTCCTCTAACATAAATGGGCCTAGCCCTGCTGAGGAAACAACACACAAGGGTAAGAGGCAATAGAGGAATAAGTCCTCTAACTTAAACGGGCCTAGTCCTGAACAGAGGGGTAGGCAAGATAGAATAAACAAGCACAGACAAAGGCTAGAATAGGTTCTAACTAAAAAAATGGACCTATGTCTAAGAATGATTAGCAATAATTAGCACACAGAAAATGAAGGGATACCACTAAGGAAGGCCTGCGGAAGCAACGACCAACAATTAGCAACAACAATTTGCTATAAAAATTCAAAAACACACTAACTACTACAAGTTAACAACAGGAAGCAATCAATACTAGACTAACTATTAAAGTCAAAAAAGAGCACTATAAAATATTCGAATAACAAAATATTCCAACTTAGCCACGGCCAAGAAAGAGAACACTTCTGAACTCATAGACACAGCAAACGAGATATGGAGATTCTTACTAGTGCATCATGGGATACCTACCATGCCACGAACCAATTTATAGACTTTGAGCTTTGTAATCAGCAGTCGGACAGAGGCTCTAAACATAAAAGAATGAAGGCTAGTAAGTGTTCAGGCTGTTCTAAAAAATCTAAACTAGTACTTGCTTTAATATAATTTGGTAGTCTGTCTGCATTACTTAAAATAAAATGAAAGCATACTAACTGCCCTTTTCAACATGTAAGCACAGTTTAATGCTGGGTGAGAAAAGTCAGAATACTTTTCTATCCCCAGTTCTAAGCCTTGACATTATCAAGATAAAGCTCTGTTGGAAAACAAATCCAGATACCTCTACCCATTTTGTAAAACACCCTTCATAAAAATAATTAGCATGCCTGTACACTAAAGATATATATATATTCTGAAGATAAGACAATAGTAACCAAAAGAACCATCAGGAGGATAATTGTTAACTTTTAAAGTACACCATGTAATCTAGTATGTCTAAGACAGGAGGTATAGCCAGAGGCCTGTGCTGAGGGAGCAAGAGGAAATCCCTGAGCCTTTTCTTGGAGTCTGAGTACTCTTGGCCTTCCCAGTGGAAGTGTTCCCTCAAGGTATGCAAGGTTTCCCAAAGGAGTAATCCTCAGGGGAGACAGAGGGAATGGACTCCTCTGCATCAGAATCTTCAAAAGGGGAGTATGAATGTTCCTGGTCCTCAGAATGTTCTGAAGTAATGGAGGCCTGGTCCGAGGAAGGGTATTCTTCCTCCACTCTGGGCCTTTTGTCCGAGGGGGGTTGAGATCCCCTGATAAAAGTAATCAAATCCTCAGCCATTTTGAGCATCTGCTTTTTAGGCATGGGGCCTTGAGAGGCCCTGTGGAGCTTGTCTTTTAGTATGCATGGCTGCTTTAGATTTAGTGAAAGCCTTAATGGAAAAAGAAGAAGAAGGCCTGAAGACACCTTGAGAGGTGGCAGGCCTGTCTAAACTCTGAGTTTCCCTGCCAAAAGTGGCTTCGGTATCTGTAGTCGGGGTGTGTGCCGAAGAGCCTGCGACCTCGGGCACAGAAGACACCGCTAATGAAGTGTCATCGGTAGTCAGGGGCTGCGTAGGCGCCTCGCTGAGAACCGGAGCACCTGTAGTCGGCTTTAGCGTGGTGTCGGTAGAAGTCGCGGACCTTGTATGTCGGTCCTTATCTTTGTGTCTTTTACTCAAAACTGGAGTCGGAGTATCTGACGACATAATGTAATTAAACTTTTTGCCAAAATAGTGTTGGGCGAACTCCACCTGACGCTTAATAGTGCGTCTGTTGAATGTAGCACAAAAACGACAGGCCGAGACGTCGTGGTCTGGGCCTAAGCAAGGAATGCAGAGGGAATGGAAATCCTTATGCGGTATTTGCTTCCCACATGAAATGCAATAATTAACTTTGTCTGACATCGGTCTGAGGCAAGAAAAGTTTCCCCAATGGGGTACTTAGCTTTCAAGAAGTCTTCGGTTGAAAAATATTCGTAATCTCAGGAGCTGGCCGACCGGCACTTGCGAACTGCTTCTGCTTCGGGCACCACGCAGCAAGAAAGACTGAAGAAAATGGCGTCGGCTGGTTCTTTTATACCCCTGTCGCTCTGACGTCAGGGAAGAAGCGACATCCGACGCCGGACCTAGACTTTGGGATTCAGCCGACCGAGGACCCGCCTGACGGCAGGAAAACCCATCTGTTATGACTGCAGCTGTATGCACGATGAACATCCATTGTTTGTGCATGACTGCTCAAGTATTTGGGAGCTCTCTTTGGCTCCCATCCTTAGGAACACTTACTTGAATGGTTCATATACCGCAATGGCAATTGGCTGTAATTGTGATATATGAGCAAATCAAAAACCTTGTAGCACAGCCAATGTTTGACTGGTTTGTATACCGCGATGCCAACTGGCAGTAATTGCGGTATACTAACCAATCAAAACCCGTGTAGCAGGGGCAAAGTTGCTGAATGAGGAACAGTGGGTTTGTTTCAGGCTAAATCCGGAGCATTCTGCATAATCCAGAGCACTTGGCTGATCAGGACAGCATGACAAGTACCTTATCCAAAGCATTCCACATTTGTGAAAAAGGTTGACTTTACATGTCAAACACAGTACTTCTCTTGCAACCTTTATAACCAGTTTGGATAACTGTAAGAATTCAGGACAAAACCAATAAAAACAACAAAGGCATTTTTTCCCAAAAAGTAAATATTCTTTTATTTCAGTCTTTTGTGGATTTCATTTTTCTGACCTTGTTATATCTATCAGCACAGAAAACTACTAATGGGAGTCTGGGTACATTATGTACTGCCTGATTAACATACTAACTAATAACTAACTAAATAAATGCATAAATAAATAAATAAAACATGTATTACTTAGGTCAGGCTGTAGTTCACAATACATTTTTTCAGCCAGTTTAAGTCAATGTCCCGTACTCACAAAACATATTTATTCCCAAATTATTCTCAGCATAGGCTTCAGCTTTATTGAGCAATCTCATTAAATGACAAAGAACATTCACAAGTGGTGATTCTTAAATGTGTGCAAACTGATCCCTGCGCAATACAAATACAAGCTATTAGCACATAATTTTAGCTTTTATCTACCACCACTACTAGTTACAACACAAAAAGACAACCAGCGGGGGTTGGGGGAGATTCACAGCTGGGTTTCTGTGAAGATATTGAATGCCACTAGTAACCCTCCTCCATCTTATTATTGAAGCCTTGCTACTAAATATTTCATTTACGTATGTATACACGTATACAGAAAGGTCAGAAAAATTAAATCCACAAAAGACTGAAATAAGCCGCGTTGTTGCCTCACAGCAAGAGGTTCTCTCGTTCGATTCTCAGCTGGAGCGCCTTCTGTGTGGAGTCTGCATATCCTCCCCGTGGTCATGTGGCATTCGAAAGACAAGCATAGAATGGGCGTGCCTTCATTGAAGGTTGGGCATCGAGCTGGCACCTCCACACCCGTAAAAAATCTAATGCCAATCATTAGCGGACCGGAGTTCTGCTGTGGCGACCCCTAACCGGGAAAAGCCGAAAGATAAATAACAACATACACGTATTTATTTTTAATTTAATGAAACCAAAAAGTAATCAATTTTCAGTCATAAACCATAAAGGTCCAATATACATGCACACATGCACCTCTCAGCTCTCCCGAATTTGGGGGAACACATTTAATTTGTTCTCAAACTTTTATTCCATCCCTCCTAAATTTAGAAATTATTTTGAGCTAATAGCTCCCAATAAGAATACCTAATATGGAAGCTTTTCCCTAATTATTTTTTCTTTGTCCATAATTCCGAGGACAAAATTGAAAGACATGACATACACACACAGATTGTGCTGACAAATATGCAGCTATTTATCCCATTAAAGGGGTGGGCCACTTTTTTCCTTTTTTCAGGCTCCAACTTGTTACAGAACAAAAAAAAAATCACATTTATTACAGTCCTTTGCAAAAACTGTTTACAATTAAAAAATGAGTACACTCAACAAAACAAATAAAATGTCTCCAAATGTCTAATCAATAAAAAAAGCATCTATTGTCATGGATATGAACTTTCACGCTACCTCTGTTAACAGCTTGGTTGATGTGGGCATCCTGAGGCAATGCCTCATGCTTACTGACAACCAGTTAATTCTCAAACAAACTGATATGGTATATGAGAGATGTGGTTACACAATATCACTGGAGGCAAAGCTCTCACATGAAAGCACTTCTAATTTTTATTTATTTATTTACTTATTTGACATTTGTTAACTGAGACAGTTCGACTGGGTTACATAACCTGTATTCAGTGGAGGCCTGGGGTGAAAAGCTCCACATTTAGAAGTTTAGGTACACACACAAGATACAATTGCAATTGCAACCAAAAATGTTAAAGACTTTCCACAATGCATTTAGGTTCATACACAGGTAAATTATAATTTTTAGTACAATTTTTAGTTAAGTCTTTACACATTGCATTACAAAGGATTAGTACTGAGACAAATGGCCAGCTGCTTAGAGTTCGCTTAGAATTTACTAAAGTTCAGTAACATTACAGCAATGTCAGTAAGGCTGGTAGTAGTACACATGCTGCATTCATCACATACAATTCAAAGCAGACACACAGACCCTCATATGCTGAGGCACTTAAATGTAGCCTACCTAAACCCTGAAGGCCTCCTACAGGAAATACACATAACATACTCCCTCAGCAACTTTAAATGCACTCTTTCAAAACAACACCCACATCAACACATACAGCCACTTCTCATGGAGCCTCTATATCTAAGCCCATAAGGAAGGCCACCACAGAATTCAACATTCTATTTATTGGAGACTCCATTGTGAGACACAGTGATGTCCCTCTCACCAGGCTGAGTAAAGAGAAAGTCACGGTGAGTTGCTTATCAGGGACTAGGCTCAGCCACCTTATGCAGACACTCAGGTCATTGGATCACAAGTATCAGTATGACTCAGTCATAGTCGCTGTGGGTGTAAATGATGTGAGACGTACCTCACTAGATTATATGATGAGACACATTGTGGAGGTTTTGGAATATGTGTCCGATAAGCCTAGTACTGAGCAGCATTTTACCTTCTCCAAGGAATGATTGGATGGGTAATAGGAAATTCACCCCGGGGATCACTTCTGTGGTTCTGCTTGACAGGCACAGGAAAATAATTTTCTTGGGTGGTGAAAGCCAGGGTACCTTTTTGGCTAGGCTTGTATAGGGCCCTAGGGCCAATAGCCTAGTACCGAACTATGAACCTATGATGTCACAATATGGACAAAAGATTACTGACTTTAATAACTGGCTTAGCTCCTGGTGTCATTCTAAGGGGCTGCAATATTTGTCAGCAAGGAAGGAGATGGTTAACAGATCATGCTGCTTTGCAAGGGATGTTTGCACCACTCCCCTCTAGGCTTTCAAATATTAGCTAAAACTTTCTCCTCCTCCATAGTGCCTTTTTTAGGCAATGCCAAAATGAAAGTACTTCTGACATAGCAAATCAGTACCAAGAAAATCTAAAAGTGTTACTGTTCAATGCTGAGTCTAAACAAAAAACTCACTCCCTAGAAGCTCTGTTTACCCTAGAAAATCCTGACTTACATAAGGTCACTAAGACATGGTATGAAGCTGTGGACAGCACACCAACAGTGTGAATTTATTATGCCCAGCACACGTTTAGACCAGCTACTACACAGACAGGGACTAAAAGTGGATGTTTCTCAATTGACATCAGTAATAAATATACCTCAAGGCTGGTCAAAAAGGACAATGCACCTGAGCTTCTCCACTTTCAAATCATGTATGCAAAATCCAATATCACTTCCTTTGAAGCTATAGGCACCCCTCTATGACCCAGGAAATCCATACCATGTATGTAAAACTTATTGGAAGCACTTACCATCCAACACAATACCATATTCATGGGTGCCTTTCATTACCCCACTATTAACTGGGAATCATACACAACATCAAACATACAGGCACAGAGATTCCTGGATTTTGTAAACACAAACTCCCTGGACCAGATTGTCAATACAAGTCTATTTTCATCTTCTTCTTCCCTTCCATTTCCTATTCCCTTGCCCTTTACTATATATATATATATATATATATATATATATATATATATATATATATATGTGGTAAAAAGGGCCAGGGGGGAAGGGTGAAGGGGTCAGGGAAGAATGAAAATAGACAATACAGATGACTTCTTTATCTGATGTCATTTTCATTTGTTCCTCGACCTGTGGGACAGAGTCCCCAGTGACACAGAACCTAGGGTGGCCCTTATGGAAGGATATTCCTAAGTACAGTAAAGCCAAAACCAGCTCTATTCCTGGTAATGATGTCTACTTTGTAATGTGAAATAAAAGTATTGAGACTTTGGCCAAGAGGCAGCTGCACAGATATCAAGTGACATTCTCAAGGAGAAGGTTTGAGAAGTTGCCATAGATCTTGTTGAATGAGCTTTGACAAGCCCTGGCAAGGGCAAACTTTTTGATGAATAAACAAAGGGGATGCAATTTCACAACCATCTGGCCAGAGTAGGTTTAGTAACTTTTGTGCATTTCCTTACATCTGAAAAAGATATAAACAGTTGGTCAGATTTTCTGAAGGATTTTGTCCTGTCCAAATAAAAATGTAATTGCCTATGAACATCCAGAAGATGCAGAGTACATTTTCCCTTATTCCTGAAATTGGGGAAGAAAACCGGGAGATGAATGGACTGACTGATATTGTCTTCTGTGGCCACTTTAGATAAAAAGGATGGATTGGTCCATAAGGAAACTCTATCCTCATGGAATATCAAATAAGGATGTTTAGCAGAGAGGGCTTGGAACTTAGAAGCTCTTTTCACTGATGTAATATCAACCAAAAAGGCCGTTTTCCAGGAGAGGAACTTCAGATCCACTTTAGGTGCTGGTTCAAATGGAGGAAGAACCAAGGCTTACAGAATCAAAGTAAGATCCCGAGGAGGGATTGGATCTTTGACTGGGGGATGGAGTAAAAAGGTGCCCCTGAGAAAAACCTTACATAGTTTGGAAGATGCTAGGGTAGCAGAGTTTTCCCCAATGTGGAAATGCAAAATGGCTGCCAACTGAACCCTCACCATGGAATAGCTGGCTCCGTTCTGAAACAGAAAAGTCAGAAAGTCTAGAATCACAGGAACAGGAGCCGTAAAAGGATCTAAAAACTTCTGCTAAGCCCAAATAGAGAATCTTTTCCATTTGCTCTTTACATCTTCCTAGCAGAAGCTTTGTGAGTTGAAATCAGGATCTGTCAGACCAGGGATGAAATCCTGGAATGTCTAGTCATCACTAGAACTGGAGAAACCATGAGGTCACTTTTAAACCTTGAAGGTTTAGATAAGTCTTTCCCAAGGGGGGGGGGGTCAACAGCTCTGGAAAAGGTTCCAGAGTCCATGGTGGACAAAGTAGATGAGACCAAAGTAAGGTGAACCAAACCTAATGAGGCCAGATAGGAGCAATGAGAATTACTTTGCTTTTCAACCAATGAGCTTTCTGAAGGAATTTGGGAATCAGGGGCAATGCTGGAAATGCACAGAATAGACAGGGAGGCCAAGCATGGACTACAGCATCTCTTGGGGGCCGCCCGTAATGAGGGATCAGGACAAAGAACTTGCTGCATTACTTTTTTTTTCTCTCAAAATTTTTTATTTTTCAAATACAGTTGAAAAAATTCCATAGTATTTGTATACAACATCTTAAATAAGTTGTTGTTGTGTCTTTTGGCTTTTCCCGGTTAGGGGTCACCATAGTGGAACTCCGGTCTGCTAATGTTTGGCAGTAGATTTTTACATGCCGAGTTGCCGGCCCTGACGCACAACCTTCAACAAAGGTACACCCATTCACGCATGTCTCCAAACAGAAGACGCTCTAGCTGAGAATCGAACAAGCGGTCTTTGTCAAGAGATGCATCCACGATTATAGCTTTGACATGACCAGGGAGAGGTTGTCCTTCAGCCATGCATGTCTTCTGACAACAGACCCTGTTACTGCTGCCCTGTTAGAAGCTTCTAGGGCATCAAATCGACAGTGCAAGGAGTGCTTTGCCACCTGAGATGAAGAGTGCAGTAATTCTGCTATCTCTTTATTGTTGGCAATATATGGAAAAGCAGAAATTTTCTGTTTCAAAAGTTCTAAAGTGTGAAGGTGATATTTTAACATATGGAACTGACAGTTGAGAGCCCTTATAAAGTTGCAGAGGTATATACTTTTTTCCCCATCTGTCCAGGGCCCTGGATTCTTTGTCTGAAGGACTAGGATTCTTTGCAGAGGTAGCCTTAACTCCCTTAGGTCCCTGAGTAATCACCTCAGGATCTGCTATAGGATTTCTGAAATGGAATTTATGTGAGTCAGGTACCCTGCAGTATGTGTCAGGTTTTCTGGGGGCAGGTGGAAGGCTGTCAGGGGTAAGGCTGGATTCTTGGTAAACATCATCTATCACCTCCAAGATGGGCCAGAGGCCTGTGCTGGGGTAGGTCCAGAAACTCTCTTAGTCTTTTCTTGGTTTGAGGGAAATCTGTTGATTCCCATTGGAAGTGTTCCCTGAAGGTGTGGAGGGTTTCCCCAAAGGAAAAGTCCTCCGGAGGTGATGCAGAAGGAATAGATTCTTCTGCATCTGAGTCTTCATAGACAGTAAGAGGATTTTCCTCTTCAAAAACAGAGGAGTCAGATCCCTCCGAGTCTAAATCTGATTGGATGTCTGGAGAAGGTTCCCTTCTCCTTTTGGCTGGTGTGGCCTGATTACCCTGAATGAAAGTGATGAGATCCTCTGCCATTTTAAGCATTGTAGTTTGAGGAGGGGGAGAAGTAGTGGAATGGAGACTTTTTGCTGTTTTCTTTGTAGTAGCTCTAAGTCTGGCCTGAAGAGTATCCTTCGGTGCTATCGGTGTGTTAGTCGGATAGGGGGCGAAGGCTTTGAAGAGAATTCCAAAGTGAAAGAAGTATCCTTGGAAGCCGCTGCCTGCATAGCGGCTCCGGACCCAACCGAGGCCGAGATAGCTGAAGGCTCGTTAGATGATGCTGTTTTCTGTGGCATACAGGACTCTGAAAGGGTCACAGTAGAGGCTTGAGAAGTAATCAAGTCGGGTATCACGAGCTGTGAAAGGGCCTCACTGAATTCCGAAGAACTGATGACCATTTTAGTGGTGGTGTCATTGGAAAACTCGGCCTTATGCGGTCTGTCTCTATCCTTATCTTTACGTTTTTTCAGAAGATCTGTGGTATGCTGACTGATGGATGCCATATCGGTAATCGGAGATGGAAGACAAAAATATCTGGCTACAAACAGAGCTCTACAACAAATAGTTCTAGTGTTAAAGAGGGCACAAAACCGACGTCGTGATCTGGGTCTAAGCAAGTGACACAGTAAGAATGGAAGTCTCAGTGTGTTATTTGCTTTCCACAGGTGAGACAGTTATTCACTTTTTCAGACATTGGTTAGTGCAAGAAAAAGGAAGGATCCCCAATGGGGTACTTACTTTATAGGTTCATAGGTTCATACTAGGCTATCTGCCCTGGGGCAATTATAAGCCTAGCCCGATTCTGTATGGCTTACTCCACCTCTTGATTTGAGTATACTGTGCCCTTTTTAAGGTTTAGTTTACTGTGCCTCTGTCTAATAGTGACACGGGAGTAATCCCTGGGACAAACCTACGATCCCCCATCCACCTATCGAGATTCTTCTTGAAGAGATTCAGTGAGGTGCTCTGCCTCACATGAACTGGAATTCTATTCCAGAGCGAAGGGAGCCTCTGGGTTATGAACCTGTCCCTCCAGCAAGTTCTATTTATTTCTGTGCTGAGGTTCAAGTCCCTCGAGCGTGGCTCTAAGGGATTTAGATTTACTGACGTGGAGCATGTCCATTAATTCTGGATTTGACATAGCTTTGTATGTCAGGCATAGATTGCCTCAAAGTAGGCGGTATGCAACTGAGTAGAGCTGGAGTTTTTTTAACCGAGCAGCATATGGCATCTGTTTGAGACCCTTGATCCTCTTGGTGAGATACTTTTGGGGTCTAATTGCTGCAGGTGTCGGGTAAGGTACATCCCAAAAGGGGCATTGTATTCTATAATGGGCCTGATGAGGGATGAATAAAGGGGCACGATTACCTCTCTTGATCTAGATGTGAAACCCTTCGTGATGAGGTGGGCTATGTAGAAGGTCTTTCTAACCACTTTGGCAATGTGGTTTTCAAAGGAGAGATTGCTATCAACTTGGGTCCCCAGGTCCCTAATAACTTTCACTGTACTTAATGGGTTTCCGCCTATGTGGTAATTTGTGGGCACATTGTTTTTGCCAAAGGGTATGACTATACATTTTTTGGCATTTAGCTTTAAACCATGGCATTGGCACCAGTTATCTGTCTCTGTGAGACCTTTTTGAAGGATGTTTGTGTCAGCTGGAGAGTCAATTATGGCGCCCAGTTTGCAGTCGTCTGCGAACTTGGTGAGCCATAGTCCTCCCACGTTTGCCTGTACCTCGGAAAAGTATATACCGAACAAGAGTGGTCCCAGGACAGAACCCTGTGGGATGCCACTTGTGACCAGTTTCGAGTCTGACATGGCTCCAGCAACTCTCACTCTGTGGGTTCTGTCTTTGAGCCAGTTTGCAACCCATCTTGTGACATCAGGGTTTATATTTAAGCTGGATAGCTTATCTATGATGCCCGAGTGGGGTATTGTGTCAAATGCCTTTGCAAGGTCCAGATAGGCTGTGTGGACTACCTTCCCTTCATCTATGGCTTTGGTGACTGTTTCGAAGAAGTCAACCAGGTTCAAAAGGCAGGATCTGCCCTTGACAAAGCTGAACTGGGTAGGATCTAGTGTCTGTAGGTCCCCAATGTCTGTTTATAAGCTCCATGATGATCCTCTCTATAGCCTTGCAGACTAAGCAAGTCAGGCTTATGGGGCGATAGTTTCCAGGGTCCGTAGAGGCTCCATCTTTGTGGAGTGGGACCACTGTAGCTGTACGCCATTCTGTGGGCACATATCCTGTAGTGAGGCTGAGATTGTATAGCTGTTTTATTTGGGGGATTAGTTCCTCTTGGAGTTCATGTAGGACGCAACCTGGGACGCCATCTGGTCCCATGGAAGCAGTGTTTTTTGCTTTGGAGAGGGCAGCCTTCACCTGATCATCAGAGATGTTTGGGAGGCAGCCCTCTGCCGGGATAGATACTTGCTCTTTGGGGAGGGGTGGAGAAGTTTGCACTGAACCTGTCTGCCAGGATATTGGCGATGTCTGTGGGTTCAGTGTATTTTTTGTCGTTTAGAATCAACTCAGAACAAGTCTGGGAGTTGCATCCCAGGTTTCTAACATAACTGAAAAAAAAGCCTTATGATTGTCTTTGGTGTCCTGTGCAATTTTTCTCTCGAAGCTAACCTTGGAGGATTTTATGAGGGATCGTAATTTTTTGCTAGTACTGATCAGAGATGCCTTCCCTATTAGGGATTTTGCTCTATCATATAGTAACTTCATCCTTCTGTTGTACAGTTTATTTATGGCAGGGGTCCACCAGACTGGACGCCTGCCTTTGGATGATTGGGTCGTGGTTTTGTTTGGGATAACATGATCCATGCATTCCTGGAGATGTCCGTAGAATGCATTTATATAGGATTCTGCAGTTTGGGCCGTAGTTTCCACTGGCCCTGGGGCCTTGAAGGATTCCACTTCAGTTTTGAGAAGTGAGAAGTTCGCTTTTGAGAAGTTTTTCACTGTGGTTTTCTGGGCTGGGGGTGGAGTCAGAATGTGGACATCCAGTGAAATGAATTTATGGTCTGATCTTACCAATGAGGGATATACTTCTGGTGTGGAGCATAGAGTCCCCATGTTGGTAATGATCAGGTCTAGTATGTTGTCCCCTCTTGTGGGAGTGGTGACTAGTTGTTCCATAGCATTTGAGTTTATAATTTCCAGGAACCTTTGGGCTAAGGTGCTGGGGCTTGAGTAGTGCTCCCAGTCAATGTTTGGGTAGTTGAAGTCGCCCAATATAATGGTGTTCAGAGAGATCTTCATGTTCTCCAATGTTTTCAGGAAAGCCGAGTGGGATTCCTGACTTTGAGAGGGTGGTCTGTAGGATGCTATAAACTGAAAAGCAGTCTTGCCCACTGTTAGTTGCACATGGCTGGTCTCCGATACTTCGTGCAATGCCACTAACCTGGAGGTGTGGATATCCTTGATAAATATGGAAACTCCCCCTCCTTTTACGGTTCGGTCTGGGTTTTGGGGCCGAAAAGCATGATATGAGGTATAGCCTGGTAGTGCTGGGGTGCTCTCTGGAGCCTTGAACCAGGTTTCTGTCACTGCACAGATATCGATGTTCTCCATACTGAGGAGAGCATCGAGTGCGTGCATCTTGAGGTTAAGACTTCTGGTGTTAAGCAGCATTACCCTTAGTTTCTTGTGCCTTGTGCTGTCTATGGGGGTGGGTTTGACTTTTGAGCCTTGCCTAAAAAGGCACTATGGGGGTGGCAAGAGCTTTCAGCTGAAGTTCAAAATCTGGAAACAACCGACCGGCACTGTTACGAATTGCTTCTGTTATGGGCTCCACGGCAAGAAAGACTGAGGTAATGGCATCACCTGCTCTCCTTTATAGCTTGGATGACCTGATGTTACCCAGCAAATGACAGGAGCCGACGCACAAAACCTTGACTCTGGTATTCAGACCGACTGAGGGCTACCACAGCATGGATAACCCAATGGTTAGGACTGCAGCAGTGAAACACGAAGAACATCATCCAGGAATCCCCTAGGATGGGTGAGGACCATCACCACCACCTTGAAGGCAAATGGACTGTGGCAATCCAAGAGTCATCCCTCCAGAGCTGAAGACATCAGAGCAGACTTCTCCCGAACACCTGCCACCCTCTGGGGGAGAGTGTCGGAACTGAGCTATCAAATGCCAAGGCTCCAAGGGGAACAGATGTCTCTGCAAACCTTGAAGTTGTAGTTAACCTCCCCTGGAATAGATGTTTAAGCTAAGTCTCTGAGAAGCACTGGGCTCCAAAGCCATCTGAGCCGAGGTTGTCAGGGAAACTGTTGGACTCAAAGTGGAAACCACTCTCAGATCCGACGACTTGGTTCTTGAAGCCATTGGACCCGACAACTCTGAAGCAGGAAATCAGAGAAGGAGCCATGGGATGAAAAGGGGAATGTCTGCCCACCAATCCAGAAGGGGAAGGAGCTGGCAGTACCCCCATCTGAATCTTGTCCTTCAGAAATTGTCTCATTAATCTAGCCACCTTGCACTCAGACATGCTCTAGGTAGACTTGATGGAGAAGGAAGTCTGGACACTGGCTTGTGTGAGGCCTCCATGCCAAAACACCCAGCTCTAAGGAGGCAATTGGAGCATGGTGGAGCCAAGGGAGCAGGGACCACAATCACCAGATCTGAAGACCTCAGATCCAAAGGTTTTGGTGTCTTTCTATGCGGCTCTGAGGAGGAGTGCTCAGGGGAACATGTCCTGTGTTCCCTGGCCTCCTTGGGCTTTCTAATGGAGGTCTGAGTCCCTGAAGTAGAGGGAGATGAAGGCGGAAGTAAGCCCTTCAGAATTAACCTGTTACAGAGGTTTGCAAGACACATGGATTAAAGCCACCAACCACATACCTCGCAAGAACTGTCTAGATGAGCAGGGCCTAGACAGTAAACGCACTCCCTGTGGGCATCAGACAAGGGAATCTTTGTTCACAGGAAGTGCATTTTTTAAACACCAAGGGTTTATCAGGCTTTTCAGCCATGATAAACAATAAGAGACAGAGAAAGAGAAGAGACTTAAAGGAGGAATAGAGAGAAAGAACAGAGACCAGAAACATGAAGAAACCCATGAAAAATTCACTTAGTACTTTAACAACTTTAAACTACAAAAAGGATCTTTTTTTTCTTTTTTACAAATATGTGTGTGTTTCTCTCTATATATATATATATATATATATATGAGAGAGAGAGAGAGAAAGACAGAGAGAGAAGGAGTTGAAAGTGGGAGGAGAGCAAGGAACAGCACTGAAAGGAATGGCAAAAGCGGATTTACAGAAACTTCACTAATGACAACATTGGACCAACACAATCCCAATGCTTCTTCAGTGAGTGGCAAATGAGATTTGAGATATTCTGGGGGAAGCAAGTATTATGGGATGGAGAGAGAATCAACTCCTCGACGGCATAATGACGCACGCGAAATCAGGAACCGAAAACTGTAAACTCAGAACCGACCCCGACCACTGCAAACGCTCGCCGGCGCCTAAAGCGTCGCCTAACAGGCTGCGCACAGGCTGGGCTGGGCCTAAAACAAGGCAGACAGTAAGAGTGGAAATCTTTATGAGGCATTTGTTTCCCACAGTTTAAACAATTGTTTTTTTTTTCTCACATCGGTTGAGTAAGAAAGAGTCCCCAACGGGCACTCTTTAGAAGCCTCTCAAGTAGCATCTGTAGAAGTACCCTGGATCCCACCGACGCCGACCTTGCTAACAGCTTCTACTCTCTGCGCCACGCCGCAAGAAAGACTGGAGGAAATGGCGCCGCTGATATGCCGATACCACCAACAGAACAGTGATGAGACGCCGCGGAGTGCGACACGGAGCCGGCCCGACCCTGGAATGAACTGCGACTGAAGGGCTGCCTGACGACAGGACAACCCACTTGTTATGACTGCAGATGCATCCATGAAGGACATTGAGCTTTAGCATTGAATCTTGAGCTTGGAAAGAAGACAAGTTGGATCCGAGGTTGGATCCCAAACCCACAGTTTGAGGAATGAATGAAAATGACATCAGATCAAGTATTACTAATTCTTTGCCCCATAATCTCATCAGTGTTCCCAAAAATCTAGTTGTTGAGCCAGTCAAAGCAGAGGCAGAGTGTTTGTCTGTGCATGTGTGACCCAGGTTATGAATGACTTGTGGTGGCTGAAGGATTATTTGAGTAATACAGGATGCAGTGGCTGTTCATAGTCTTGTCTATTCTGAGAAAGGGTGTGACAGCCATTGATGTTACCATCATGTCTTTCAGAGACCAGTGGCTCCAGCAAAGAGAGCTCCTGCTTCAGGATGGAGGAGTGACAGATGTGTAGGGACCATTCTTGCCCAAAATCATTGCATGCCACTCATCATATTAGCAAAGCCTTTCGGCATGACAGGTATCTTATAGGTTCATAGATTAGTATTAGGTTAATTGCCCTTGCAAGCCATTTTAAGCCTAGCCAATTATTCCTTGTGAGACTCAATCCCTGCACCTTGTGTTTGTAAGGCAAACACCTTAACCATTAGGCCACCCTCCCAACTCCTAACATAGCATATCCATCATTTCTAGATTAGGATCTCCTTGCATATGAAGCCATTTATATCCCTAAGGACATTTAAAACCAGTCTGGATGACTGGATGAACAGAAAATTTCATCTGGAATATGTGGAGGTAATTCACTTTAAGGGACACAGTACTTTCAGCCATTACTAGGCGATATGGCTGAGCTCCTTGATATTTTCCTTGGCTGTAAGGTTACTGAGTACTTATGAAGATATATGTGACATATATGAGATTTCTGGTCTTGCTGAAGTTATGGCTTTTTTGTATAAATAAGGCTTTTTCAGGTCTATTCTTCAGAACCTCTTTCTATATAACAGTAGGTGTGTATTCACCCACACAGTGGGGCTGCTGCTGACAGTTTAGGCTCAGAATTCAAGGTATACTTTTATCTTTTACAGATACTGCAAGGTCTCATCAGTGCCAAGTATGCACATATAGGCTTGCCACCTTTTGGTGGGGCTAAAACTGGACCAAGGCCACACCCCTCACATCACCCATAACTCCACCCATTTCTACCCCCTCTCCCACCCAAGTTCTACCCATTTGTGACATTGTCATGATGTCAGCTGATGGGAATGCCCTCTTATTTTGTTCCTGATGCCTGCTTAATGCACAATTTGAGGCACTATTTAAACTGTTGAATGTCAAACCTATCCACAGGGTTTGTCGCTGTTGCCCGCAGGACAGCCACCTGTGACTCCTTTACACAAGAGGGGGCCATCTATAAACCCAGGTAATTATAAGCTCATCAGTCTCATCAACCTTACATGCAAAGTCATGGAAAATATCATAGCAGGACTCATTTATGCAGACATATGCAACATAAATGACCAAACTCCACTCAGTTTGGTTTTAAAAAGGGCAAGTTCATAGGCTGGTACTAGGCTATTGGCCCTAGGGCCTATAGAAGCCTAGCCATAACAATTCCCTGGCTATTTCTTCCCACACTATTTACTTCCCTGGACCCCTGTCTAGCAAGGCGAGTGACGTGATCCCTGGGGTGAATTTCCTGTTCTATTACCTTTACCTGGTTTACTTCTTTGAAAAAGTTACAGAAGCTTTGGACACTGGTCTCTCTGTCCACACTGTCTACCTTGATCTGGCTAAGGCTTTTGACAATATCCCCATGCAGGTATTATTGGAAACTTAGACAATGTAAAATCTTGTGTTGTTCACTGGATTGTTAACTTGCAGTCCTACAGATTCCAAGTAGTAAAAGCTGCTAGTACCCTATCTGAAAGAATAGTTGTGTGAAATCTTACCATAATGATAGATGTTCCTTGTCTTCACTGTTGCAGTATTCATTACATGAAGGTGTTCCCCACCATAGGCAACCTGACATCAGCCAGTACACAAAAGACTTTTACTACTGTAGGGTGCATGATACTTTGCACTTAGGCTGCGATCAGACCGGTAATAAAAAATAAATATTCACATACCATCCTCAGAACTGACTGCCCCAGGAGAAATGCCAGCTTAAAGAAGTAGGTTACTAATCATCCAAGAAGACGCAAGGCCAGAGGCAAGGAGGGAGGGATAGGAATACTGCAACAGTGAAGAGAAAGACATCTAGGTTTATGGTAAGATTTTACACAACTATTCTATGTCCTTCTGTTCATCTGTTGCAGTATTCATTACATAAGGGAGAATACCAAAGCTCATGAAGTAAGGGAAGAGGGAGTAGCTGAGGAGCTTTCCAGGAGCCCAAGCAGTATGGATCTGGCAAATCCTACTCTAGATTTAGAGATTCCATCTAATTTATAGTGTTTGGTGAAGGTACAAACCTACAAGTATGGACTGAGGTCCATTTAGCTGCTTCAAGAATTGAATTAGTATCCAATACCTTCAAAATTGCCCCAGATGAGGCAAAAGCCCTGTTGGAGTGAGCCCTAACAGAGGAAGGGAGAGTCTTACCATGGTGAGTGTAGGAAAAAAAGTCTTGGAAATCCAGGAGGAAACAGATTGCTTGGACACAGCCCATGCCAGGGCCCTAGGGTGGTAAGAAACAAAAAGCTGATCTGACTTTCTAACAGCTTTGGTTTTGTCTAAATAAAATCTAAGTTGTCTGTGAACATCTAAAGTATGGAGCACCCTTTCACTAGGATTCTGGGGGAAGGGAAAAAGGTAGGTAAGTGGATGGGCTGATTTAAAGACAGGTTATTGACTACCTTAGGCATAGACCAGAAAGGGCAGAGATACCATTAGGGCCTGTAGCTCAAGTTAAGGCTAGGAGTAATACAGTTTTCTAGGAGCAGTTCTGTAGAGAAGCTGAAGAAGCTGGCTTAAAAAGAGTGGGAGATTCAGCTTTCCAAAACAAAGTTAAGGTCCCAGGGAGGTGGAGTAGGTTTCCTGGGAGGTCTAATATGTAGGCCACCTTTAAGAAATTGTTTAGCCTCAAATCTGCTAGCTGAGGGGGGAGATAGAGGCAGGCAAGCAGATATGGCTGACATATGGGCTTTCACTGATGAGTAAGCCAAGCCAGTGTCAAGCAATTCACACAAAATAAAATCAGGGAATTTCCACTATCAATGGGGCCTGGTTTCATTTCAGACACCAGATTAAAAATCTCTTCCAATTGGCTAAATAAGATTTACTGGTATTTGGTTTCCTGGCTTCCTGCAGGACTTTAAGTGCATCTTCTGAGAATAGGTGTCTGAAAGGAATTAGTGCCCTATCACCCACAGGGTCAACTGGAGAATCGACAAGTGGGGATGAATGAGGGCCCCTTTGCCTTGTGTGAGAAGGTCCACTCTGTAAAGTAACTTGCAGTGATTGCCCTTGGCTAAATGCAGGAGGAGAGAGAACCAGTGCTGTCTTGGCCAGAAGGGAGTCACCATTTAAGATTTTTGGTTTGTCCTGCTGAATTTTAGACGGGGACTTTTGGAATGAGGGGAAGGGGAGGAAATGTATATAGAAACATCCCCTTCCAAGAGAAAGAAAAGGCATCCACTTTCCAGAACAGAGGATGAGGCTCTCTGGCACAAAACTGTGCAAGCTGTCTGTTCATGGAGAGGCAAACAGGTCTGTTTGAGGAATACCCTATCAGTGGACAATATCCAGAAACACATCCCTTTGAAACATCCATTCATGGGATCGTGTTTGGGACCTGCTCAGGTAATCTGCTATACAATTCTGTGAAGATGGGATATACACTGCCTGAAGGGTCACTTTGTATTATACTGCCAGCTCCCAAGCCTGAAGAGCTAGCCTGCATAATAGATAGGATTTGCCCCCCCCCCCCATTTGTTCACATACCAAAGGGCTGTCATATTGTCTGTGAACAGCTTTTAGAGGTTCTGGTTAGAAGGCTGGCATGGCCAATAGTAGTGCCCTCATCTCCCTTACATCGATGTGTTTCTTCAGTTGAGAGGGAGACCAGACCCCTGGCACTTTCAGGTGTCTGAATGTTACTCCACAGCCTATGTTTGAGGCATCTGTGAAGATCTCTTGATGTGGAGGTACAGGGTGTAAGGGAAGTCCTGGGTTGAGTGACACTTGAAATATCCACCACTAAAGTTCTCTCTTCAGACGGGATCAGAGGAATGGAGAATTCTAGGGGGTGCTGGTGTTGCATCCAAACTGACTTTAGATACCATTGCCATTTTCTCATGTGTAGTTTGGCAAAGGGGAGCATGGGAATGGTGGATGCCATGAGGCCCAAGACCTTGAGAAACTCTCTGGCTGTAATGCTGTGAACCAGCAGATTTCTGAAGTAAAGGGTGAGTTTCTGTACCTTTTGTGCAGGTAGAGAAACTTTCATAAGATCTGTTTGTATCCTGCACCCCAGGAAAATCTGATCCTGTGAAGGGTGAGAAATGATTTCTTTAAGTTTATGGTGAACCCTAGACTTTGTAGATGATTGATGGTAAAGGCAATATTTTGTTTCATCTCCTTTGTGGAGGTAGACAGAAGGAGAAGGTCATCCCGATAAGGAAAAAGTCTGCAGTTGGCAATCACAGGAGCTAGGCATTTGAAGACCCTTGGTGTGATAGAAAGTCCAAAGGGCAAGGCACAGAACTGAAAATGCCATGATGACACAGAGAAGCATAACAACTTGCAGTAGTTGGGATGGATGGGGATGTGCAGATATGCATCTTTGAAATCCAGGGTAATCATGAAAGCTTGAGGGAGAATAAGTGGGAACAAAATCTGGAGGGTCAGCGTGTAGAAAGGTGGTACGTTTGGAAAGGTATTGAGATGGGACAGGTCAAGGATGGGTCACCAAGGACCTTCCTTCCTGGGCACCAGGAAAAACCTAGATTACATCCTCTTCCTATTTGGTATTTGGAAACACTCTTGATGGTCCCTTGATTCCTTAATTCTAACAGAACTTCTGGGAAAAAAGGCAGTTGCTCCCTGGGAGGCTGAGGACTGCCCTTGAAGGACGGTAGGTCATTCCATATCATTAAGTACCCTTTTTGAACAATACAGAGGACCCAGGAGTCTTGGGTCATGCTATTCCCAGGCTGGTATGGGCAAGGGAAAAGTGCTGGGAAAGAAGGATGTGCATAAGAGGGGGGCACAGCCATAAATAGGACAGTTTGTCTTGAAAGGGCCACTTAGGTGGCAGTTTTGCCAGAGGGGCCCTAGGCTGCTATGGTCTCCTGTCACTCTTTTTTGTTCTGGGTTGTGGGTGACGTGTGGGTTACATGAATGCCTATGCACAAAAACAGGTTTTGCGGGATAATTTCTTTAGAACTTTGGTACTGGGAAACAAAAATGTGTTTCAATCCTTGCAATTCCTTTCCTTTTTCCTGAAATGATTTGAACAAGTTAGAAGCTGCAGGACCAAACAAAGCAGAGTTGTCAAAGAAGCATCCATAAGTTTGGCTTTTATGTCCTCAGGTAAGGGCTGGAGTCTTAGCCAAGAGAATCTCCTTAATATTGATCCAGGGCAGCTGCTCTGGCAAAAGCTTCTGCAGTATGATAGCTGCATTTTATGGAGTGGCATGCTACTTCAGAAGATGCATCCAGCAAGGGAGTAGCCAAGGTTTTATTTTCTGAGTCAAGTAAGTCTGCAATTACTTGTGAAAGTTGGGGCATAAGCTCTTAAGCAAATTTGGTCATGTGTGTTTGGTAATTTATGGCCCTAAATGCTAGAATGACAGAAGTATACAGATTTTTGCCTAGTCTATCCAGGATCCTGCTCTTTATCTGATGGGAGGAGGGTAGTGGAAGGCAGCAATCTTGACAACTTATCAGAAGTAACAGAAGGGTCTGCAGAAGGGCATCTGAAGAGGAACTTGCAGTCCTCTGGGACCTTACAGAAGCAGTTTGGCTTCTTGGGGGCAGGTAGCTGGGAATCTGGTGCCTGTGAAGCTGAGGCAAAAGCATCACGAGAAGGCAGACAAGACAGGAGAAATAGAAAATGGGCTAGACGATTTCACCCGTAGTAGCTCATATCTTTTTTCTACTTCAGATACTTGGGTGCTATCCCATTTACAATGTTCTCTCATTTTATCTAGTTTCTCCAAAGGAAAGGTTTTCCATAGGTGAATCTGTTCCATTTGATTCCTCTTCTAGGGAGGCATAATCCAGGGATAAGGGATCTCTGAAGAGTAGACCAGAGATTCCTCCCCTGAAGATACCTCTTCCTCTGAAGAATCTTCTTTCCTTGTGCTTTTAAGTGGAGCGACAGTACTGGAAGAAGGAGCTGTAAAACCTGGAGGAGGCCTAAGGGACATAAGGGCTTTGACAAGGCCCTGAGTGAATAGTTGTCAGTCGCTAACATGTTCTTTTGTTGGGGACAAATGTTTAGTCTTGTGTTTCTTTTTTGCATGCAAGTCTGTCCTATGTATTGTAGGAGGCCCTGAAGTAGGCCTACATACTATCAGACTGGATTCTACCCCTTCCCTAACAAGGATCTGAGAAATCCCCTTAGGGTCTTCCATAACCAGGAACTGTGGTTCCCCTTGGATATCTGATACGGATGCCTTGCTTGGCCTCTGTGGACATGCTCATGCTCAGATCCAAGGTGGCCTGGATGTCAGGCTCGGTCTGTGGATCTGAACTGTGAACTGGACGCATCTTCGGGCTCTCCTCCACCTCAAGAGAGATGTCAGTATCCAGAGGCACAGCAGAAGGTTCAGACCTTTGCTTTTTGGCCGCCTGCTTCAAAATCGACTTGCCCTCAGGCTCAGAGGATCCCGCCATAGTGCTTTTTGCTAGCATATTTAAGTGCCGATTCTCTATGTAGACAGCTAAAGAGGATAATCTACTCCTTAAGGTCTCTGGCACAAACACCCGACAGAGCAATTTTTGTGGTGATGCTTTGGTTCTAGGCAGAACAGGCACTGGAGAAAGCTATCCTTGAGTGGAATTTGTAATTCACACTGGCACTTGCCCTTCTTGGATGCCATGAACTCTAACCAAAGATGGTAGGAAAATAGTCAAAAATTCCCCAGCGGGGCAATCATCTGAAATTTGAAGAATCGCAAATGACTCAGAGTCAGATTGTATGTTGGAATCTGGCAAATTTCAACATAATCGTGCTAATTTGTGACAGAAACACTAGGAATAAAACTATTTTAGTAACAGTAAGTTAAACAGAGCACTTCATCTGCAGTTGGATAAACTATGGAATAGTCTTCAGTTAACTGGTCTTTTACAACTTTGCCTATTTTCAACAACAGGTTAGATACCGTGTGTGTATGGGTGCACACAAGGAATCACATGCATAACCACTATGGGATTATTCTCCACTGGGTTAGTTTTTGTTTCCAGTATGTACCGACTAGGAATTTAACTAATCCTTGTTACGGAATTGTAATACTGAAAGGGACTCATGGTTATATTTCTGTGCCTAAGACATCGGCCTTTCTGATTTTTCCTGACCTTTTACAGCTGAGAGTAGAACCTTTCATTCCAGTCATGTTACGGCCATTCAATCATGGCATCAGGAACCCCAAAGATCTTGGAGTAGAAACAAGCCATCCATGCCTCCACTGATGCCTTGTCTGACATCATGAAAAGTGCTGCAGTCAACATTCCACATATTAAAACAGTTGCAGCCAGCCATGATGTCTGACTACAAGCCATTTAAGAGGCTTTACAGCAAGGGGAGCTGCTAGAGCAACAGGCTATTGTTTTGCTACATTACATGGCTGTGCAGGATTTGCAGATGCAGGCTGAAAACCAAACTGAAGGATTTAGAGAATCAGTCATGAAGATACAATGCGTGCTTCACAGGGTTACCAGAAAAATTAGAAATCCCAGAAAGTACAGTTGTGTACACTTACCATAAATGTAGATGTTTGAGTGTACTCACTGTTGCAGTCATCACACTTGGGTTATCTGCCTGCAGGTAGCCCTCAGTCGGCCCAAATACCAGAGGCTTAGGATTTCTGCATCGGATGCTGTCGCTTCTTCCATGACATTAGGTTGTCAGGGGTATAAACATGCAGCCGATGCCATAACATCAGTTTTTATTGCCCTAGATGTCAGGAGCCCCCAAAATAGGAAGCACTTACATGGTGTGGAACACCCCCAGTAAGAAGTAAATACCACTGTTATATGTCCAAAAAAAAAAAAAAAGATAGGTAGAAAGTACAGAAAAGGAGGGAGGGTAACCAGGACTGCAACAGTGAATACAGTGATCATCTATATTTATGGTAAGTGTACAACAACTGTTAAGTTCTTCTCAATGTTTCACATGCGTTTCTCACACTTGGGTTGATTCCCAAAGCTGAGGAAGAGGCAGGCAGTCAAGAAGCATTAGGGCTGGCTAGCAGGCCAGGTAAGACTGCTGTGGCAAATGCTGTTCGAATTGATTTAGAAAAAGTACAGTTGTGTACACTTACCATAAATGTAGATGTTCGAGTATCTTCACTGTTGCAGTCATGACTGTAGGGTTCTCCCCTGCCGGCAGGCAGTCCTCGGTTGGCCAGAATCCCAAAGTCTGGGTCCAGCTTCGGCTGTTCAGCCATGCTGCCTGACGTCAGAGCGCCAGGAGTACAAAGCTGACAGCCGACTCCACATTCTCCAGTTTTTCTTGCCCCAGATGTCAGGAGTCCCAAAATGAGTAAGGTCCCATACCCTTTGCAAATACACCTCACAAGAATGGTGAAAAAAGGAACCACAGAAAAGTAAAAATAAGAGGGGACAGGAGGGAGGGAAACCCAGACTGCAACAGTGAAGACACTCGAACATCTACATTTATGGTAAGTGTACACAACTGTACTATGTTCATCGTGTTTCACTGTTGCAGTCATGACTGTAGGGTAGAATCCCAAAGCAGAATGAAAGGGAGGTGGTCATAAAGAAGAAGGGGCGGCTAAAAGACCCTGCAAGACTGCAGAAGCAAAGCCTGCCCTAGACTTAGAGTAGAGAGGTAGATTGTAGTGCTTTGAAAAAGTATGCACTGAACTCCAAGTTGCAGCTTCCAAAATGTTTTTGGTAGGAACTCCCCTGAGGAAGGCAGTGGAAGTGGCAGCAGCTCTGGTGGAATGAGTCCTTATACTCCCTGGGATTCGCTTTCCATGGTGTGAATAGCAAAATATGATTCCATGAACAATCCATTTAGAAATGGTCTGTTTTGAAATGGCTTTACCTTGGGAACTTGAAGCATAAGAAACAAACAATTGCTCTGATTTCCTGATGTCCTTGGTTCTGTCCAGGTAAAAATGTAGTTGTCTGTGTACATCCGAGGTATGTAAGATCCTTTCCCATTTATTTTGAGGAGTGGGGAAAAAAGTTGGCAAGTGAATAGTTTGATTTAAAGCCACTTTGGAAACCACCTTAGGCATGAAAGTAGGATTAGTTCTTAAAGACACCCTGTCTTGATGAAAAATAATATAAGGTTCCACAGCCATAAGAGCTTGCAACTCTGAAACTCTCCTGGCAGAGGTCAGAGCTAACAGGATGGCTGTTTTCCAAGATAAAAACTTGATGTCAGAAGTGGCAGCAGGCTCAAAAGGAAGTAAGGTGAGCTTTTCCAAAACGTAGTTAAGATCCCAAGCAGGAATGGGAGGAGATCTAGGGGACCTTAAGTTCTTAGCTCCTCTGAGAAATTGTCTCATGAGCTGGTGAGAAAAGATTGGAGGGTCTGTATTACAATGAGCAGAAATAGCAGAGGCATGTATCTTAATGGAAGAGAAAGAGAGACCCTTATGTAAGAGGTCTGTCAGGTAAAGTAAAATCAAAGGAATGTTAGGAAGAAGAGGATCAGAATCTTGAGCCTGCATCCAGGAACAAAATCTTTTCCATTTTCCTGCATAAGATTTTCTAGTGCTAGGACGTCTAGATTCTAAAATGACATTCATAACCTGCTTGGGTAGGGGGGAATGAATCAAAGACCCTGGATTAACCAGGCCGCCAGGATGAGAGTTTTGACATGGGAGTGTAGAACCGGACCCTGGTGTTGGGACAGAAGGTTCGGAGTCTGTGGTAAAATCCAAGGGGGCTCCAGAGAAAGGTTTTTCAGAGTTGGGTACCAAAACTGTCGAGGCCAATTTGGGGCCAGCAAGATTATCATCTTGGGCTTGTCTTGTTTGATCTTTAATAATACTCGTGGAAGAAGAGGTAGAGGTAGAAAGGCGTATCCCGAGAGGTTTCTCCAACTGAATGATAGTGCATCCACTTTCCAAGCTAGTTCGCGGAAAAGTCCTGGTGGAAAACATCTGTAGTTGATGATTGAGGTGGGATGCAAAGTGGTCTATGTGAGGACATCCCCAGACTGCTGTTATCATCTTGAATATTTCGGTGTCCAGCATCCACTCGTGTGGGTCCGAAAGGTTTCTGCTCAGACTGTCTGCCAGGAAGTTTTGCTTCCCTGGTAGAAACTGAGCTTGAAGGTCCAGATTGCAAGCTAGAGCTGTGTTCCACAGATCCATGGCTAGTCTGCAAAGGGGGTAGGAATGAGATCCCCCTTGCTTGTTTATGTACCACATAACTGTGGTGTTGTCTGTCCGTATCAGTAGTTGTCCTGGATGTAGAAGATTCCTGAAGGCCAATAGGGCTTTCTGAATGGCTAACATTTCCTTTAAATTGATATGCAGGTGCTTCTGATCCTTTGTCCAAAGGCCTTGCAGACAGTTGCCCTGAAAATGGGCTCCCCAGGCATAATCTGAGGCATCCATGGTTAGTATCCGAATGGCAGGAGGAAGGCAGAAGGGTTTTCCTTTGTTTAGAGTACATGCCTTGGACCACCAAAGGAACTCCTTTTGAAGACAAGGCAGGACGGAGATCAGTATGTCTAAACTGTGGCAATGCTGAGACCATACACTTTTTAGGTACCACTGTATTTTCCTCATAAGTAGTCTTGCATATGGTACAAGAAGGATACAGGAGGCCATGTAACCCAAAGCCTGCAGGAATCTCCTTGCAGATAGCTGAGTTAAAAGTTGCCAAGGTTTTGAAAACTGAAGCCAGCTGTAACAGTTTTTCGTATGTCAGAAATGCCATCTGGGTTGTTGTGTTTAGAGAAGCGCTCAGAAAAATTATCTGTTGTGAGGGAGTCAAATTTGACTTTTTTATGTTTACAGTGAATCCCAGGAACTTGAGAAGAGTCTGAACAAACTGTAGATGCTGGAGTAAGACATCCTTGCTGTTTGCCTGAATAAGACAGTCATCCAGATAAGGATAAATTTGAATTCCCTTGAGTCTGCAATAAGCTACTACTGGAGCCAGGCATTTGGTGAAGACCCTGGGCGCAGTAGACAATCCAAAGGGCAACGCAGAGAATTGAAAGTGCCTCGATCCGGCCTTGAACCTGAGGTATTTTCTGCGATCCTGCCTGATGGGAATGTGTAGATATGCCTCCTTTAAATCTAAAGTTACCATCCAGGCATTTTTGGTCAGCATTGGAAGTAGCTGCTGTAGAGTAAGCATCTTGAATTTTGGTATCTCTAGAAAAGTGTTCAAGACTGACAGATCCAGAATGGGTCTCCATGAATTTTGCTTCCTGGGGACTAGAAAGAGCCTGGAGTAAAAAACTTGTCCCATCTCTGAAAGTGGAACCAGTTCTATGGCTTTCATAGCCAAGAGAGCTTCCACCTGGTTTAAGGCCTCTGTCCATTGATGTTTTGGAAGATCTGGCCATCCGCTTGGCCTTGGTAGGGTATGAAAATGGAATTTGTAACCTCTTGAAACCACATCCAGAACCCACTTGTCTTGAGTTATGAGAGTCCAACTTTGGTGAAAAAGAGAAAGTTTTCCTCCGAGAGGGGCTTCCAGGCAAGAAGTTCCTGCAGCCCAACAGAGGAAGTCATTGAGTTTGTTTCCTATGAGCTTGCGACCTGTCCTCTCCTCCCCTAGGGGTGGAAGCAGTCCACTGTCTTGGTCTATAAGAGGCTTGTGTTTGAGGCCTTCCTCAGGAGCATCTGTATCTACCCCTTTGAAGCCTGTCTGAATTGGGAAAGGACCAATTTTTAGTAGGCCAATTCCTACTAAATCTGGGTGGCTGTACTTTTAAGAAATCTTTGACTGTTTGCATGGATTTTGCCTTGTCCTCCATCTTTTTAATCACCTCTTCAGCTTTAGATCCAAACAAAACATTATGCTGAACAGGAGCATCCAATAATTTAGCTTTTACTTGATCCGGCAAATTTTGTTCCTTTAACCATGCATGCCTTCTAATTACTGTGCCAGAGGCAGCAGCCCTACAAGAAGCCTCCAAGGCATCAAATCCACAGTGTAAACCATGCTTCCCAACTTGTTCAGTGGCATGCATTAAGTCATGTAACTCCTTATCATCTGCACAGGCGGAAATGGAAGTTAGCTTTTGCTTCAAAACAGACAGGAGAAATTGCTGGTATTTCAGCATATGAAACTGACAGTTTAAAGCCCTAATAGATAAAGTAGCAGAAGTGTACACCTTTTTGCCCCATCTTTCTAAAGATCTGGAATCCTTCTCAGTGGGAATGGGGTTTTTAGCAGATGCAGCCTTAACTCCCTTAGGACCCTGAGAAATGGTTTCAGGGTCAGCAGTAGGGTTCTTGTATAAAAACTGGTGGGAATCAGGAACCCTGTAATATCTGTCAGGCTTAACAGGAGCTGGAGGAAAAGAATCAGGGGTTAAGTTAGCCTCCGAAAAAGCATCATCCACAATATCCAAAATAGGAGGAATAGCCAGGGGTCTATGTTGGGGAAGAAGAAGAAAATCCCTTAGTCTTTTCTTAGATTCCGAATACTCCTGTCCTTCCCAGTGGAAATGTTCCCTCATTTCATGCAAAGTTTCCCCAAAAGAGAAGTCCTCAGGGGGAGAAGCTGAAGGAATGGATTCCTCAGCATCAGAATTCTCATAAGGAGGGAAAGAATATTCCTGGTCAGAAGAAGAAACTGAAGAAACAGAAGCCTGATCAGAGGAGTCATAATAAACATCCTGCCTTGGCCTTTTATCTGGAGGGGGATGTGAACCCCTAATCATAGTAAGTCAGTCCTCCGCCATCTTAAGTAACTGTTTCTGTGACTTGGGTGCTAGTTCAGAAGAGGCCTGTGTTGTAGTCTTTGATTTGGAAGGAGTCTTTGCCTTTGTCTTTGGCTTTGCCTTTATTAGAAGCTGAGTAGGCCTGAAAACCCTTTCGGAAGCCAGTACCTACACAGCGGCTCCGGACCCATCCGAAGGAGCATTGTCCAAAGGTCCTGCAACAGAAATATTCAAAGGCCTAGTTGGCTCCTCGTGGGAGTCTGTTTCGGCCATCGGTTCCGAAATGGCCGACGACAGGGGCTGCAAAAGCGCCTCACTGAGGACGGCCAAACCTGAAGCTGGCTCTGCTTGAACGATATCGTCAGATTTGGACCTCGGAGGCCTGTCTTTGTCCTTCCGTCGTTTGTGAACTCCAGTAGCCGGAACTGTATCCGACGACATTTTGTAATTAAAATGCCTACTGAAGTAATGAAATGCAAAATCGTACGTTCGTTTAATTGTACGTTGATTGAATCTAGCACAAAACCGACAACTAGCTACGTCGTGGTCAGGGCCTAAGCAAGGAATACAGTAAGAATGAAAATCCTTATGAGGTATTTGCTTCCCACATGAAATACAGTTATTAACTTTTTCTGACATCGGACTGGAGCAAGAAAAAAGTTTCCCCAACGGGGTACTTAGCTTTGAGTAGGAGAAGAAAGTCTTCAGACTGAAGTTTGTTCAGAAAAAATTGTCAGGAGTCAGCCGACTGGCACTTGCGAACTGCTATCACCGCACGGCAAGAAAGACTGGAGAACATGGCGTCGGCTGTCAGCTTTGTACTCCTGGCGCTCTGACGTCAGGGAGCATGGCTGAACAGCCGACGCTGGACCCAGACTTTGGGATTCTGGCTGACCGAGGACTGCCTGCCGGCAGGGGAGAACCCTACAGTCATGACTGCAACAGTGACACACGATGAACATCATAGGCAAGTGGTAATACTTGGTGAAGGTGTGTACAGAACTCCAGTTTGCAGCTTCCAGGATGTCCCTGGTAGGGACTCCCCTGAGAAATGTTGTAAAGGTTGAGGTAGACCTAGTGGAATGAGTTCTGATCTGTGGGGTAGGTTTTCCATGGTGTTTGTAGAAGAAATGGATGCAGTGTGCTATCCATTTAGAAATGGTTTACTTTGAAATGGCCTTGCCCTCTGCCCCTGTAGCAAAGCTGACTAGTAGCTGGTCAGATTTTCTGAAAGGTTTAGTCCTGTCCAGGTACAACCTAAGCTGCCTGTGCAAGTCCAGGGAGTGCATGATCCTTTCCCCTTTATTCTGAGGATTAGGGAAAAACGTTGGCAAATTAATGGATTGGTTTAAAGCCACACTAGATACCACATTGGGCATAAATGATGGGTTAGTTCTGAGGGAAACCCTGTCAGCATGGAAGATAATGAAGGGTCCCACAGCCATAAGGGCCTGCAATTAAGGCACACTTCTTGCTGAAGTGATGGCTAGAAGTAAGGCTGTTTTCCAAGACAGGAATTTTAACTCTGCTGTAGCAGCCGGTTCAAAGGGAGTATGCGTGAGCTTCTCCAGTACAAAGTTAAGGTCCCAGGTTGGAGTGGGAGCTCTCCTGGGGGGCAGGGGGGTCTTAAATTTTTGGCTCCTCTCAGGAACTGTTTGACCAGAGGGTGAGAGAATAGGGGTGGCTCAGTATTTTAATGAGCTGAGATGGCAGAGGCATGAATCTTAATTGAAGAGAAGGATAGGCCTTTGTGGAGCAGTTCTGTTAGGTAATTTAGGATTTGAGGTAAGTTGGGCACGGTTGTGTCCATTCCCTGAGAGTGGCTCCAAGAACGGTATCTTTTCCACTTTTCTGAATAGGATTTCCTAGTACTAGGCCTCCTTGCCTCAAGGATGACATCCAGCACCTGTTTACTGAGGGTTTCTGGCAAAGTGTTCAGGGGATGAGCCAGGCTGCCAGGTTCAGGGTTTGCAGCTGTGGATGCAAACTCTGGCCCTCCTAATGGGACAGCAGGGAAGGGATCTGAGGCAGGTGCCATGGTGGCACTACTGTCAGACTGCACAAAAGTGGGTACCAGTGCTGGCATGGCCAGTCTGGTGCAATCAGAATTGTCCTTGGCTTGTCCTGTTTGATCTTTAGTAGAACCTTCAAGAGGAGGGGGCAGAAGGGTAAAGGCATAGACTGAGAGGTTTTCCCATGTAAAGGACAGGGCATTCACTTTCCATGCTTGACTGTGGGGAGTTCTGGTGCAATATTTACTCAATTGATAGTTCCACAGGGAAGCAAAGAGGTCCACTTCTGGTGCCCCCCACCTGTGGTTCAGAAGCTTGAATGATTTGGGTTCCAGTTTCCACTCGTGTGGGTCCATTATATTTCTGCTTGTTGTCTGCCAGTGAATTTAGTTTGCCTGGCAGGAATTGAGCTTGCAGGTGCACTTGATTGCTCAAGGCTGTTTTCCACAGAGCCATGACTAACCTGCAGAGTGGGTAGGAATAGGTTTCCCCCTGCTTGTTTATGTACCACATAACTGTGGTGTTGTCTGTCTTTATCAATAGTTGCTCTGGAAGAATAAGGTATTTGAAGGCTGTCAGTGCATTCTGTACAGCTAACATTTCTTTCTGACTGATATGCAGGTGCATTTGTTTTGGGCTCCATTTGCCTTGAATGCATTTTCCTGCCATGTGAGACCCCCATGCATAGACTGATGCATCTGTTGTTAGGGTTTGGGTGGCGGGGGGATGAGTAAAAGGGAGTCCCTTGTTGTGGTAGCAGGCCTCTGCCCACCAACAGAACTCTGTTCTTAGGCAAAGAATGATAGGAATCGTTTTCAGGTCCTGAGAATGTTGACACCAGAGACTATGTAAGTACCACTGAAGTTTCCTCATATGCAGTCTTGCATATGGAATTAATAGAATGCAAGAGGCCATGAACTGTAGGGCTTTGCAGTATTTTTCTTCCAGATAGCTGGGTTTGGGTGGCCAGTAGATTGAAGTAGTTTGTCAAATAAATCTGTTTTTCTGGCGTGAGGAATGCCATCTGGGAAGTTGTGTTCAAGCTTGCTCCCAGGAATATAATCTTTTGGCTGGGTACCAGATGTTATTTCTTTTCATTGATGGTATACCCCAGTGAAGTTAGAAGTCTTTTTACAAATGTCAGGTGCTGAAGTAGCAATTCCTGACTGTCCACCTAAATCAGACAATCGTCCAAGTATGGGTAAATTTTAATTTTTCTCTGCCTGCAATATGCAATGGCTGGAGCTAGACATTTTGTGAATACCCTGGGTGCAGTAGATAAGCCAAAGGGAAGTGCAGAGAACTGGTAGTGCATACAGCCTGCCCTGAAACTTAGATATTTCCTGCAAGATTCCCTTATGGGGATGTGCAGATAAGCTTCTTTTAAGTCTAGGGTGGCTAGCCAGGAGTCCTTGGCTAGCACAGGAAGCAGCTGTTGGAGCATAAGCATTTTAAATCTTGGAACCACCAGGAAGGTGTTGGGAATAGACAGATCCAGGATAGGGAGTCAAGAGCTTTCTTTTCTGGGTACCAGAAACAGTCTTGAGTAAAAACCTTGTCCCTTTTGCTCTGCTGGGACAGGTTGAATAGCCTTGATACTGAGAAGAGAAAATACTTGCTTTTGGGCCTCTGCCCACTGGTTTGGGGGGGGGGAGGTCTGTCCATTCGCTTGGGGCAGTGAGTGGAAGTAGAATCTGTATCCCTGGGATACAATGTTCAAGACTCATCTGTCCTGTGTAATACACTCCCAATTTTTTGCATGCAGGGCTAGTTTTCCTCCTAAGGGTGCAAGTACTTGGGCAAGGTTTGGAAGTGTGAAGGACAAGTCATTGTGAACTTTTTCCATAGGATGGTGGCTTACTACTCCCCGATTTGAGGTGGGAGCACTCCATTGTTTAGATCTGTGCATACCCTGAGACTGTAGTCTTGGTGGTCTGCTGCCCCTGGGTTTGGACTGAAGGTCTGAGAGGGACTGGGAAAGACCACTTTTTAGAAGGCCAATGCCTACTGAATCTAGGTGGCTGTGCCTATAAGAAATCTTTAACAGTTTGCATAGATTTAGCTTTTTCCTCCATCTTTTTGAGGACGACTTCTACTTTAGTGCCAAACAGACCTTCTTGGTTTAATGGAGAATCTAGTAATTTTGCTTTGACATGGTCTGGCAAGATTTGTTCCTTAAGCCAAGCATGCCTTCTAAGAACAGACCCAGTGACAGCAGCCCTGCAAAATGCTTCTAAGGCATCAAAACCACATTACAAAGTATGTTTTCCAACTTGATTAGCAGAATGCATTAACTCTTGTAAATCTTTATGTTCTGTGCAATCAGGAATCAATATATTTTTTTGTTTAATTAGTTCCATAATATGTTGCTGATACTTTAACATGTGAAACTGGCAATTTAAAGCCCTGATGGCAAGAGTAGCAGAGGTGTATACCTTCTTACCCCATCTGTCCAAAGCCCTAGAATCCCTGTCCGAAGGGGTAGGGTTTTTGGCTGTAGTAGCCTTAATGCCTTTAGGTCCCTGGATCTGCAGTAGGATACTTAAATAGGAATTTTTGAGAGCCAGGTACTCTGTAGTACCCATCAGGTTTCCTGGGAGCTGGTGGCAAAGTATCAGGGTTAAGACTGGATTCCATGAAGACATCAGAAATAGCTAGAAGCCTGTGCTGAGGCAAGTTTAAAAATTCCCTGAGTCTCTTTTTGGACTGTGGGTAGCCCTGGCACTCCTAGTGGAAATGCTCTCTGAGGGTATGCAGGGTTTCATCGAAAGAAAAATCCTCTTGTGGGGAAGCAGAGGGAATGGAATCCTCTGCATCAGAATCCTCACAGGTAGATAAAGGCATGTCCTGGTAATCAGAAGGGTCAGAATCATCGGACTCGATCTGAAGCATCAGAAAGAAAATCAGTTCTTGGTCTTTTAGAGGGGGGAAGGCTGGCTTCCCCTAACTAAGGTAATAAGGTCTTCAGCCATTCTAAGCATTTGTTTCTGTAGCATGGGGCCCTGAGAATGCACTTTGGTCATCGGTTTCCTAGGTGTAGTGCAAACTCTGGGCCTGAGAAATTTGGTATTTTTGGTTTGAAACGAAGTAGTCTGTTTAATATGAATATTGTAAGGCCTGAATACACCCCTCAGAAGCTGGTGCCTGCACAGCGGCTCTGGACCCATCCAAGGTAGAGACATCCGCAGGTTCCATAGTCGAAGAAGCATCTCGCGGCATACCAGACTCCAAATGGGTCTCAGTAGAGGCCTGCAAATCTGTAGAAGCAGGTATAAGGGACTGCGAAAATGCCTCACTGAGTACCGGCGGACTGTTGACTAGCTTAATGGAAGAGCCGTCGGCAGTTTTGGACCTATGCGGTCTGTCTTTATCCTTATGTTTTTTCGGAAGATCGGTAGTCTGATGGCTTACCGAAGCCATTTCAGAATAAGAAGAATGAGAGCAAAAGAATTTAGCGACAAGAATAGCCCGATGACGAATAGTTCAGTTGTTGAACAGGGCACAAAACTGACAGCGAGGAACATCGTGGTCTGGGCCTAAACAGGTGACACAGTAAGAATGAAAATCTCTGTGAGGTATTTGCTTTCCACATGCAAGACAATTATTAATTTTTTCTGACACCGGTTAGAGCAAGAAAAAAGGATGCCTAACAGGGTACTTATCTTTTAGAAGACTTCAGGTCTGAAACTCAAAAAAACAAAAATTTCCGGAGGCAGCCAACTGGCACTTGAAACTGCTTCTGCTTCGGGCTCTGCTCGGCAAGAAAAGCTGATGTAATGGCGTCGGGCTGTATGTTTTATACCCCTGACGACCTGATGTCATGGAAGAAGCGACAGCATCTGACGCAGAAATCACAAGACTCTGGTATTCGGGCTGAGAGCTAACTGCAGGCAGATAACCAAAGTGTGATGACTGCAACAATGAAACACGAAGAACATCCCTAGTTAATAGGCACAAGCTGGCTAAAATTCTGCGAGTAAAGTCACCGCTAATTACAGACACTGCCTGCACTATTGCTCATGGTAGACATAACTGGTGGGGATGCAAACTCTTCACAAATGCGGTGCAGGTGGGCTTGCATCCGGGGGGGGGGGTTTGCCTTGCATGCCCCAAGGTCATGTTCTGGAGGATGCATATTTGACATAATAGGTGCTACAATGTTTTACAGCATCAGTTAGCTTTCACACACACATTTTATATATATATATATATATATATATATATAAACTCATACCTCCCCAACTGTACCGAATTACTTGTTTTTTACCAAGTTTTGGGGTCCAAATAATGGGGTGCCATGATTCCTGAGTGGCACCCCTTAATTTCCAAATTTCCTGGCTGTTTCTTTTGAATTTTTTTTTCTGGCTTTTGGAGCTGTCATCACGAGCGTGATGACATCAGCTCCGTGAAATGGCCTGCTAGCTTTTCGGAATGCTCAAGAATGCATTCAGCAGCTCCAACAACATGCGTCAGTGTGCATTCATTTCCAGCCAGCCAGACGTGAGGGAATGGAACTCCTTAGCTACTGTTTCCAAGAATGAAACAAGCATGGCTGCTGCAGAGAGAACGGAACAAGCCAAGAGACTGCTGGCTGTTGCAGAGTTAAGCCAAGGATGGAACTGTTTCCAGAGAACGGAACAAATGTGCATTAATTTCCAGCCAGGTGTATCAAAGAACACATGTATGTTTCTTGTTTTGTGTGCAAGGGGCCTATGATTTGAAAACAGCCTAAAGTAATCTTTATCCACCACTGGCCACCAGATGCATTTTCCTTGGATGTGGTGTGGGTTAAAATGCTGTTTCAATGAATGTGAGTTTCAAGGGCAGAGAAGTTTTAATGCTAAGTCTATTTTCGTGAGACAATATTGCTTTGTTTAGCAAATGTCTATTAGTATTTGTGCATTGTGCTATAAAATATAAAATCCAAATAATCATTGTAGAAGTAAAGCAGTATGCACATTACTGTTTATGGTAAATGGGGTGAAAAAGCCATGTAATGGGACATTGGAATGGCTGCATTGGGACTCTGGTGCCATATTTTGGTCATCTGTTCTTCAGTTTGCATTTGAAAGCTAGTATCCCACAATTCCATTGGAGTGGGCAGGGTTATGTAATTATGTATGCAAATGTTATGTTAATCAGCGTACAAATTTGTACCTATTTTTCATGGGCCTTGCCCAGATTTTTGATGTTTCCAGGTTGAGAGCTAGGATATATATATATATATATATATATATATATATATATATATACACACACACATTTTTTGTGTGCTCATGTATTTCGAATGTGTATTTGACAATATCTAAACAAAGCTGATTTGACAGTCATGCAATAGTTTGACTGGAAACACTGGTAAAATTAGTATGAGCCATTAACTATGGCTTGGGAGATGCGACAGTCCTGACCCAATGACACAAGTACGGACAGTATTTGGACTCAGTAGTGAAGGGTTCCCAGTGGGAGTGGGTGTGCATCAAGGTTCAGCCCACTGCTGTCCATATTGTTGATGAATTACATTAGTAAACAGGTCAGAGGTGAATGATCAAGAAATTTCTCTATGCAGGTGATGTGACATTACAAGCAAACTCTGAACAAGAACTTCAGCAAATGATTGGAAAACAAAACTGTAGGCTCAGGGAAAGAAACTGAGCAAAGACAACATAGTTACCATAGCAGCAATAAGGGAAATGAGTAAAAGCTGAAAACTGCGACAGAAATTGAAAAGGCAAGGAAAATGTGCAACAGGCTAATAGATTCAAGTACCTGGGAGAGGCAGCAAAGGAGAAGGGAAGTCTGAATGAGGAGGTTAAAGTTAGAATCAGAGGAACTGCAGCCAAATGGCACAGACAGTCAGGGGTTATGTGTGATAGAAGAATGCCAAAGCAGCTGAATATAAGTGTATAAAAAAGTGGTGTTAACCAGTACTTCTGTATGGTATGGAAACTTGTACAGTGAAGGCAGAGCAGTTGAAGCTAGAGGAGTGCCTAAAATGGGTGGTAGGATGCACACTATGGGACAAAGAAATGAGGACATCAGAGCAGAAACCAAAGTAGCTCCAGTTGCAGACGAGATAAAATATAATAGATTACAGAGATTCAAGCATATGTGCAGAAAAGCAAAAAATGATTTAGAGAAGAATATTTGGGAAAGACAAGAAGAAATGAAGACACCCAGTAAAGAGATGGACTGAGAGAGTCTGGTATGACTGTCGAAGAAAGCAGGAGAGTGAAATTGAAATGAAAGAGGTGGTGACAGTTGATACAATTCTCTAAACTCCTCTATAAAAGGGACTGATTATTTTCATCATCTCTGTAAGTGCTTTTATATACACATACACACACATATATATATATATATATATATATATATATATATATATATATATAATATGAAATGTGCAGTCTAGTGTGTGTATTATATACGGTTTACTATCAAAATTCTGCAAATCTTCTCGAGTTATTACTTACCCGAACTGAATGAGCAGAAATGACATCCAGTCAGTCCTCATACTGTTAAATGTGGTAATATCGATAATATTGACCGACATTATCAACATTACCCAACTTACCTTGACATCCAGAAATGTCCTACACACGTTTTAAAGGGAGGCAAGCCCCCCTGAACCCCCCCAATGCCCCTACTTATATATTCCAACTCAGACATTGCACTACAGTGAGAAAAAGGGTAGTTTTCCCGATCCCCACTGTAGTGCAATCCATTGTAAACAGGAATGTTCACAATGAGGAATGCAAGTTGCATCTCAATTCCTGGAATTGATGTAATTTCAAGTCAGGATTTTCAAATTTTGCACCTTTACCCGCAACCATTTGAATGACAGTAAATTGCCTTTTACACTTTTGATAGCAAACTGTATGTGTGCATATATATGATAGCAAACTGTATGTGTGCATATATATATATATATATATATATATATATATATATATATATATATATATATATATATACATTGACGCACACAAATGTACATTGATACAGCCTACCTCAATGCACACAGATAGTTCACAGGTGTGTACTAGGGGCTAATGGCCCTGGAGCCTTTACAAGCCTAGCTCATAGAAGTGCCCTGGCATCATGCCACCCGATGTTAGTTCCCAGTGCCTCTGTCAAGTACAGCCACCAGAGTTATCCCCAGGGGTGAACTTTCTATTATCCATCCACTCATCAAGATTTCTCTTGAAGAGGGACAGTGAGATGCTCTGCTTGACATGTATGGGAAGTCTATTCCAGAGTGTGGGCAGTCTCTGGGTGAGGAACCTGTCCCTCCAGCATGTTCTGTTGATTGTGGTAATGAGGTTGAGGTCTCTGGAGTGTGTGGTGCGGAGGGATTGGGATTTCTTTACATGTAGCATTTCTAATAGAGCTGGGTCAGACATGGCTTTGTAAGTCAAGCAGAGATCACCTCTAAGTAGGCAATATGAGACAGAGAATAGCTGGAGTCTTCTGAGTCTGTCCATGTAGGACATGTGTTTAATGCATAGGATCATCTTTGTGAGGTATTTCTGTGGCCTCTCCAGCTGCTGCAGGTGCCTAGTGAGGTACATGCCACATGGTGCATTATACTCGATGATTGGTCTAATGAGGGAAGAGTAGAGAGAGAGAGAGACGATGACTTCTTTCTTCCTGGAGGCAAAACCCTTGACAATGAGATGTGCCACATAGAAGGCCTTTCTGACCACAGGGTAATGTGGTGGTCAAAGGAGAGGTTGTTGTCAACCTGCATCTCCAGATATCGTATAACACCTTCAATGTTCAGTGGGCTCCCATCGATGTGGTAGTTAGTGGGAACAGAGTTTTTACCAAAGGGGATGACGACGGATTTTTTGGCATTAAGCTTAAAGCCATGGTTTCAACACCAGTCATAGTATCAGTGGCTTAACAGATCAGAAAACTGTGGACTTCATTCCCTTAACTGGTGTTTGGATTAATTTTTCCATTGCTGACACATCAGTGTAGCATGGAGGCAGGGGATGCTGCAGTCTTGAGCATGCCATTCTTTGGACAAGACATTAAAGCAATGCCCCATCTGTCTGAGTCAGTGGTAGCACTTGTAGATGTCAAAGACCTCATGGGAATTATTGAAAAATGTATGGGGAATTTCCACTTGTCAGTATGAATAAAACCTTGGGTCACCCATGAAGAGAGCCCACTGGCCTAATGAGATTAATGAGGTCAACAAAGGACAGATATATAAACATACATACATGTTTGTGTGTGTGTGTGTGTGTATGTGTGTGTGTGTATATATATATATATATATATATATATATATATATATATATATATATATAAATATATGTTTTTGTGGTTATATAGCTAAGGTTAATTTGGATAAACAGCACTTGCTTGAATCACAAAGCATTAAAAATAGTTCAAATGTCAAGGTGGAATACAGTTGCCACCCATCCCGTTGTCAGCGGGACACTCACGGGTTGAGCCTTCTCATCCCATTTCCCACATTTGTAGACAGTGGGACTTAAAAAGTCCCGTTTTCCAGTTTTCGCACTCTTGAATTGCCATTACCGTGGAAAAGCCGAAAATACTTCAGTTTTTTCCAAAGCAATGCAGCTACATCACCAACTCGGACCTGCAGTTAGAGGGATTCCCTGCTAGGTCCGGGTAAGGTCGCAGCTGTAGAGCAGTTTTGTCTTAGTGCTCGACAGCTCTGAAGGAAATACTTAAGGTCTGAAATTTCCAATCCTAGTAGCGAAGCCAGCCTGCTAGCCAACCAGCCCAGCCACTTCAGCAGACAGAGCCAGTCAACCAACTAGCCATTCCAGCAGGAAGGAAGCAAGCTAGCCCAGCAAAAACTGATACTGGTAAGTACATAACATAGTATTTTGTGGCTTTAGTTATTTAAAATGGGAATATTGTGCTTTAAGTTTTTAATGTTTCGAGGTAGATGGGGATGTAGTATGCAGTATTTAAATCTGTGCAGTGGTTATTTTGAGTAGTAGTTTTTAAAGGTATAAAACCTGTATGTATATGTAATTGTTATTGTTCTTGTGGGTATGATTTGGAAGCATTACTTTTAAAAGGCTGAACTGTGTGTATAGAAGTTTTGTTTATTTCTGGTGGGGGGCAGTGAAATATAAATTTAGTGTAATATATTTCTACTGTCATAGCTTTATCTGGGTATTTTCTGTTTGCAGATAGAAAATGTTCGAGCATAGTTTGCACTTTTTTGTGTGGAAATGTGTGCAATTTAATGCTGTTTTCAGGAAGTTAGGACATACTGTTTGGGTAATTTTTCCTGTTAGCTCTTGCAAATCAATGTGTATGTGGTACAAGTCTACCTTTTGAGGGGGAATGTTAACAGTTAATGGAGTGCATTTATTATTCTAGTAGGTACATGTTGCCAACTTGCTGAAGCTGTTTCAAGATTGTTTTCATTTATACTTGCAAATGTGTTTAATTTTTTTTATGCGTTTTTAATAAGGTTAAAATGTCCTGCTTTGCTTGTAATGTGAATATGGGTGTGCTACTTTTACTTGGGCCTGTTTATTGCATCGCTAGCCTGTGCTGGGTAAATTACGAGGCAAAAGGAATCTGTTGTACATTGTAGTTTATTTTACTTCTCTTGCAAGAAGTATTTTTAAAAGGTAAAATGTTTACAGACATTTTTCCTGGTTTTTTTTTTTTTTTTTTTGTGGATGCATGCTCAAACGTTAATGCAGTGTATTTGAGATTGTGCTAAACCATGTCATTGTTACAGGGTAGTTTGCTTTTATAAGTAGCAACGTTTGCATTTTGTGTTTTAGTGAGGTCTTCAATAAACTTACAATGTACTGTTTTCATTATAATCTGATTACGACCAGTGCTGCTGTTGGGCATGTTCATTGATAGATCATTGCGCTGTGTAAATTAGTGCCACACATTTCTTTTAACTGCTGTGGTAAAAAGCTAAATCAGGTCTATGGCATCTGCTGTGCATTCTCATTCATTTTAGTGTTTTTTTTTTTGTTTCAGTGAAAATGTGGTTAACTTTTTTTTTCTTGAGTGGTGGGGTGAGTTGGGGTGGGGGGCATGTTCGGTAGTAAAAATAATGCATTTCATTTTCTACGAGCTGTGTTTATGTTAGTTTTCAATGGCCAAAATGCCCCCTACATTACCTCATTTACTATTTGACCTTTTTCAAAATGTTTGTAATGTTAACTCTTTTCTGCTGCATTCCTCAGTTCTTTTGCATGCCAATGTTTTTCGAGCCAGTTTTTTCAAGTGCCAATGTTTTTCAAGCCAGTTTTTTCAAGTCCTTTTTTTCGAGTGCCACTGTTTTTCAAGCCAGTTCTTTCAAGTGCCAATGTTTTTCAAGCCAGTTTTTTCACATGCCAATGCTTTTTAAGCCAGTTCTTTCGCATGCCAATGTTTTTCAAGCCAGTTCTTTCAAGTGCAAATGTTTTTCAAGCCAGTTCTTTTGCAAGCCAATGTTTTTCGAGCCAGTTCTTTTGCGTGCCAATGTTTTTCGAGCCAGTTCATTTGTGCTGTGCACCAGTATGTTACTGCACCCTACTAACACAGTTTTGGTAAATATGTTGCATATCAGATAAGTAAAGATTCAAGCATGAAGAGAGCAGCAGCTTCATCACAGTCAACCAGCAACGTGAACGTGTAAGTGGCAGGATGTTTGGAAAACAGAATTCGACTGGATCGAGAGATGCAGTGATGTCAAATCATTCTGCAGGTACTGCAAGAGAGAATTTCTAGTGACCCATGGTGGAAGAAACAATGTCGCATGAAATGAGGCAACTGAACATAAAAGACTGCTATTCTTCAAGCTAAATCCAGTCACCTGATGACAAAGTGGGCAAGGAACGCAAACCTTGAGGGACCAGAACTTAGGATCATTGCAGCAGAAGCCTCTGAGGTGTTCCATGCTGTTAAACACAATATTTCCTATAACAGCTTGGACTGTGCAGTAAAGTTGGCCAGCCAGCTGTACAGTGACTCAGACACTGCAAAGAAACTATCATGTGGCTGAAGCCATAGTCGAAAATGTTTTGGGACCGCACTCATTGGAATGCCTCCTGCATGACCTTCAAAAACCAGGCACTTCATTTGCAATTTCATCAATGCTTCCAACAAGGGGAACATAAAATTATTTCCACTTGTTGTGAGGTATTTTTCTAAAGAAGGGGTGGTGGTTGGCCTTTTAGACTTCTATGAAGGCCCTGATAAATCTGCACAAGCTATTTCACAGCAAATTTCCAACATTATGGAAAGGCACTCCTTGCCCTGGAACAGCATTTCAGCTTATGGGGCAGATAATGCCAGTATGAACTATGGGAAGAAATCTGGTGTGTGTATAGCAGATTAAAAGAAAATTGCTCACCTCTCCAGAAGGCTAACTGTTGCCCACATCATTCACAGTGCAGCCAAAAAAGCTGCAGCACAACTACCATACGACGTAGAAGTATTTGTAATGAAACTTTTCAGCCACTTCTCAGGTTCTGCCACAAGGACCAGAGACTTGAAAGACTTCTTTGAGTTTTGTGGCATGGGATTTGACAGTCTGTTAAGACATGTGCCAACAAGGTGGCTGTCACTACTCCCAGCCATTGAAAGAGTAGTGAAAAATCTCCCAGTGCTCCAGTCCTATTTCCTCTCCCAGGGAGAAGAGGAGACCCCCCCCCCGGCAGATATGGCAGTACTTTTCAGCTAATGAGCATGGTGAGAATGAATTGCCTATGCTGCCCTAGTACTATTTGCACTTTCTCTGTGCTGTTCTTGTTGATATTAACTAACATATAAGTACATTAGAAAAATCAGCACTTACTACCATGGAAACTTTTTGTGTAATGGTCTCTTTGAAGCAAAAACTGCAGGCAAGAGCTGAAGGTGCTTTCTTTGGAGGGAAACTTAGGGCACTTATGAGCACATTAGACAGCACTTCTGCTAACAAACAGAAGAAACACTTCATTGCGTTCTTGGAGACAGCAGTGAAGTACCTGGAACAGTGGTTTGATTATACTAAAAACAACTACTGGTTTACACTGTCTAAATCATCTCTAAATGAGCCCTTTGCTTTCAGTGACTTACAATGTGACCACTGCCCTGAGTCTGCAGGATGCAGATGAAGACCATCTTTTTAGGGACTACTTGGCAATTAGGCCCTTTCTCGAACAGTTATGTAACACAAGCTTGACCCCAGGAGAGAAGTGGCTGAAGCTTTTCAAAGAAGGGCCTGAAATGACTACATTATATCCAGTAATTGCTAGGGTTTTATCTATACCGACCTCATTTGCAGAAAGAGTTTTTTCTTTGGTGAAAGGTAAATGGACAGATGTGCAAAACCGATGTAGTGTGGACTTGCTAAAAGTCGAACTAACGTTGACTGTAAATTACCAGATGAAATGTTGTGACTTTTACTCAAATATTGTTTCAAATCAGGCCCTTCTTCACGCCATAAAATCAAATTCAAAATGCACTTTAAAAAAAAAAAAAAAAGTGATTTAGTGTATAGTATAAAGTACTAGGGTGCAGTTTGTAATTTTGTGTTTTTCTTTGCTTTAGCTTTAATTTGCTAGTGTGCAGTATGTAGTACTAGGGTACAGTATGTAGTTTTTTTTCTTTGCTTTAATTGACAATAAAAAGTCTTAATTTTATACTTGGCTTGTATGAGGTATGTAGATTTTTTTAAGTTTTCTTTCGAATAGTCATGGTTGGTTTATGAATTTTTTACTTTTAAATAAACAAGTGACCGTTTAATGAGTAGTGTGTTTTTTATTCCTTTAAAGTTTATTTACTGTTACAACTGAGTAATGTGTTTTTTTGCAGTAATAGTTCACGTCATTAAATGGTTTGAGTTTTCAGTATGCTGTAATGTCACAATGTTGTATCCATAACTGTAATACTGCATCTCCTAACACCTCTGGTGATGTTGTGGTGGGGGTGTGGCCAGTGTCACGTTGGCCACACCCCCATGTCCCACTTTGGCCTTGTTAAAAGGTGGCAACCCTAAAGTGGAAGGCTCATTCAATCAATCGTGCAATTTAATTTGATAAATAAATGCTTTCAGAGTGATATCATCTTGCTGCCCAACACCAGTTTGTCTAAATATTTTTTTAACTCTGGTGCAGATCATTGCAAGCATCTAATTAATGGAAAACATATTTGAAGAAAATAATTGATGTTCTTAATCACATGGGACACAACCAGTCAGTAGCACAACCGGCACCATACTCATTTTGGGTGCCAGAAGGCTGTGGGTTCTATTCCAACTCCAGGAGATTGGATTGCTGGCACTGGAGCATACAGCTTATTTATTTAGTTATTTTGGAGGGGGTTCTGCACTCCTAAGTGTGTCACTCTTTAGATAACGGACTCTGTGGCTTAAATTGACTATAAAACAGTAGTAAAAAAAAACACTGCTATTGGAACCAAGCTACAATGTCCAGTTATAAGAAATCAAAAACATGACCAGGTTGCAAATACCCATTAGATTTGCGGTGCACAGAATGGAAAAAAAAAACATTACAAGTTCAGTTTATTTCATTATATACAGGCATTTACAAACTGGCACGCCATATTTACAAAGCGGTGTTTACAGCTCGGCAATTCTTTGTAAATGCCAGTATGTAATAACTCCTTATTGATCTGTATCATTAACTAAGCATATAAGCACTCTGAGCTGAAAGTCAAATAAACTAGTGACGAAATCCAACATCGGTAAAATCAGCATGCCAAAATTGCACTGCTTTTCAATGTCACTGCATACATCCAGCTGCTGCTGAACCCTCTTTCTAACAATACACTTACAGCAACAGTATACATTTCTGTTAGTTGAAATCCAATTAAATTTACAAATATTTTCTACTACAGGGCTAAGTAGTGACTACAATGCTGCATGGAACCTTACAGCAGAGTTCATCTTTCTTTGCATAGGTTTCAACCTCTTACGAGGCCAATGTGGAACATAGACCCTAGCAATGTGTGACAAACGATCAAAATGTGAAACGCCCTTTTTTCGCAGTGTGTGAAAACACACCATTTCCATGGGGCCTGGTTGAAGTAGGATTTTTGCCAAAAGTATTAAGTTAACAAATACTGCACATTTGTGGAGATTCAATAAGACACCCATGTCAATAAATAAAGTCAGAAGAAACCACTGATAAAATGCAATATACTCAGCAGAAAACCGTTACACAACAATATTCAAGTGCACGTATTAACAAAATGCTCTTTAGCACCTGCTTTTCCCTCCATATCTTCTCCTAACTAAAAAACTTAACTCAACCAATAAGGGACATCAGAAAAGAAATGTTTAAAATACTACCATTACCTTGAGACATTGACAGAATAAATGAATGTGAATCAATATACACTTTCTGAAATAAAAGCAGTCTATTTATTAAATGTAATGCACCACCTTGTCTCCAAATGCGACCAGCCTAGCTCTGAAAGAATCAGGGGAGACATTATTATGATTAATTATCTTGAGACACTGACAGAATAGAGAATGTGAACAGAGAATTACTCTTATAAACTTAACAAGTTGCTTGAATAACAGAAATTGTTAGCATGCATTTTCTGAAGGATATGAAGTCAAACTCAAATCTATGTCACACTTTCAATACTCAGTGATTTGCCAGAAAATTACAAATTCAAGTGTATTCACCGCTGCAGTCATTACATTTGGGTAATCTGCTGGCAGATTACCCTCAGTCGGCCTGATTAACAAAGTCTTGGGTCCTGTGTCTGTTGCTGTCCCTTCTTCCATGACGTCAGGGGTATAAAACATGCAGCAGACGCCATTACATCAGTTTTTCTTGCCCCAGATGTCAGGTGCCCCCACCCCCCGAAAATGGGGAGCAAAAAAAAAAAAAATAAAAAAATATATATATATATATATATATATATATATATATATATATATATACACACACATATATATATATATATATATATATATATATATATATATAAAATAAGAAAAACAAAAATATACCTCCAAAGAAAAGCAAATACACCAAAAAGGCTTTTAAGCATAATAAAAGAAAGAAGAGGTATAGTAAAAGAAAAACAGGGGGCTGGAGGGAGGGTAACCAGGACTGCAACAGTGAATACACTCTAACATCTACATTTATGATAAGCGTACACAACTGTACTATGTTCATCGTGTTTCACTGTTGCAGTCATTACATTTGGGTAGATTCCCAAAGCTAAATTTGGGAGGATGGATTTATACAGCAATAGGACCAGCTATAAGGCCCTGCAAAACAGCAGTGGCAAAGCCACCTCTGGATTTAGAGAAAATTGGTAAGTGATGATGCTTGGTGAAAGTATGAACTGAACTCCAGGTAGCAGCTTCTAGAATATTCCTGGTAGGAACACCTCTGAGAAAGGCTGCTAAAGTAGATGCAGCCCTGGTGAAATGAGATCTAATCCCCTGGGGGATAGGTTTTCCATGGTGCTTATAACAGAAATGAATATGTCAAAGGAAAAATATACTTTAAAAATGATCAAAACACGGTAGGTTAAGGTACTTTAATCTTGCAGCAAGGAGACAAAAACGTGCTAATACAGAGTTTGTCTACTAGAAACAGGAAATACTTTCATTTTTATACATTCTCTAACTAGTCATGGCCTACCAAGCTGACGTAACAGATTACCACTTTTCTCATCATCATCTGTTGACCATCATTCCCATGAATATCTGCTGATTTATCAATTTTTATGTGAAACTTCCTGAGGAAAACAACATGGCCTTGATTACTCCCAGTTAGATGCATGTTATGTTACCATTCAAGGTACTATGGCTAATTCAAGCACAATGCTAGCAGTTCATTTCTCTAATAATCCTTTGTCTAATTTATCTCTAAGTTACTGCAGCTGCACATGTTCTCATGCTTCGAACAGAGCTGATTGTCTAAAATCATTACATTTACAGACTATAGTATTGTTCATTCATTTGTTCCTGACCTAGCAGATAAGCACCTGCTTCTCAAGTACATTTCCAAAAGGCATAAACATGAATATTGCTGTGCTAGCAGTTACTAGGTCAGAGGGCAACTTGCAAGTTTCAGAAAGCCTACTGCAGTTTTCAAAAAGCATCTTTTTCAGTCTCATATGAAACTCAATTTATATATAACACAGTGCATGGAAAAATAGAATGAAAAGCATATTAAATCATTTGATTATTAATTGGCATTAAGCATACACACATTAATACATATTTTTCTAACATTTCCCTCCTGTTAATACTTTTTAATTCTATTTTCAAAAAAGAATAAACAGTTTGCTTCTTTTCCTAACCTCTTCCATTCAGGATTTGCAGTTAGGAAAGTCATTCAGTTTAAACTTCTATGAAAGTGTTTCACATTCAAGCAGCTCTTCAAATTCAGTACTTTGATACATAGTCTCAGATACTGATATATCTATGAATTCTTTGATTAATTTCTTCATGCAGGGGATTCCACAACAAACACAAACTCCTATTAGGAGTAATCCTACCCCAATGGCAATCAATATGTTCATTAGGATGGAACCCCACCCCCCAAATACATTCTGGAAAAAGTCTATCAGAGGGTTTGGGCCTGGTTTAGTCATGGCCAACACTTGCTGAATCACCTCGAGATGATCGTTAATCTCATGCTGATGATAAGGAATAAACGCACAGCATTCTTCTTTGATTAAAGCACACATCCCACCCCTCGCCGCTAGGGTGAAGTCAAGAGCCATTCGGTTTTGGAGTACTACAGTTCTCATGGCATTCAGTTCATCAGTTATCAATTCAAGAGCAGAAAAAGTCACATTACTCATTACTTCGAGAAGTTTTGACAGTTTTCGCAGCTCCCATATTGATTTAACTGCACCATATGCAGGTAATATACCTGCCCAGGATATGACAGCATCACTCAAGTCCATGTGCGCAAGTTTGGTTCCCACATTACGATGGTCTTTCCAGCCCGCTTCCATCTGTCCCACTGGATTCTCAGGTTTCTTAACAGTCTTTTTGGTCACATCTCGGGTATTTCGAATGTTTCCCTGAGGCAAAACTGCAGTGTGTCGGATGGCCGGGACCAGGTACACCAAAAAACAACTGCCAGACCAATTCTCAGGTAACCATTTATATGCTTTTTTACCACACACAAAATAACAGTCCTCTACTTTAGTTGTTACTTTGTTACGAAATGACTGCCCTGCATGAAACATTTTCCTATCTATTACAGAAAACTGTTTAAAAAGTACAGGATTACGTTGTACCTGATCAAGAGTCTTATGCATAGATTTCAAAAATGAGTCATAATCTGTACTACAAGATCCACTTAAATTGTTTGTTTTTTTATAACATTTATACTGTACTGTGACATTACACTTAATCCATCCCATTTGGATGGTGTCATTTTTGTAAAAACATACAACTCCTTTTTGTGTTACAGGCAAATATAGTGCTACCTTATGTGCTTTAATAGCAACTGTGTCAAAAAACAGATTTTCCCAGGTCTCATTGACCCCCAGGGGGAATAGCAGCCATCAATAAACCCCCGTATGCTGTTGGTATGGCCGTGCAGATCCAGCAGTTCGAAACATTAAAAGTCTCAGCATACACACGTGTAATTGCCTGATAAGTGTTAAAGTTCGGATGCCAGTCTATGTTTGGTTCATTATGTCTAATCAGTTCAACTTTTGTGGCAGGAAAAAGGAGTGGCCACAACAAAAAGAACAGTGCGATTAGCATAGCTATTAAAATGATCATACAAGTTTTCTGAGGTTGCTCAATGTCTCTATTCACTCTGTACCTGGCCATTATGTTCTCGTTGTACAACAGTAACAAAGTTTTTGTCCAATTCAAAGTTCTTAACCAGTTTACAGTGCGTCAAATGAATCCAGGAAGCTCGCTCCACGATTTTGACTGCAGTGGGTGTTGACAGTAGTACCTGGTACGGTCCTTCCCACTTCGGAGAACTCCAATTCTTTCGCTTCACAATCTTCACCCAGACCCAGGTGCCTGGGGCTACTGGTGCTTCCGATTTGGTTGTTCTTTATCTGAAACAGAATTTAACTGCAAAAGTTTGTTATTCAAAAATCGCCTCATATACCCTGCAAGTGAACTGTCAGCCTCTTGCTCTGCAGACATGAGAGGTTTCCACTGAGGTGTATAATATGCCCTCCCAAACAAAGTTTCAAAAGGAGTTAATCCCTTTGCATTTGGAACAGTTCTCATGCTCAACAGTGCTAAAGGCAAACAGTGCACCCAGTTCTTTTGTGTCTCGCTCATCAACTTCCTAAGCTTACTCTTCAACACCCCATTATGCCTCTCAACTAACCCTGCAGATTGGGGATGGTAAGCGCAGTGATTTTTTAACGATATTCCAAAATAACGACTAAGTTGCTGTACTGTTTGGTTCACGAAATGTTTACCGTTATCACTATAAATCTTTTCCGGTATGCCAAATCTGGGTATAATTTCTTTAACAAGGACCTTTGCAACAGTAGCTGCATCTGGATTTTTAGCTGGAAAAGCTTCCACCCATTTGGAAAACATATCTATAATAAGGCAATACTTTTTATTCTCACATTTATTCAGTTCTATGAAATCCATACAAATAGTATGAAACGGATACGGTGGTGTAGGAAAACTCCCTTGCTTAGGCTTCAATGCCCCTTGTGCGTGATGCTTGTTACAAACATGGCATGCTGCACAGAAATTTTTTGTGTAATTTGTAAATCCATAGGTTGTAAACACTCGATTCACTAACTGTACCATCCCCCCTGTTGAGACATGGCTCTGCCCATGGCTCAACAAAGCTGCATATCTAAACAAGTTAGATGGCAAAATTGGTTTCTTTTCCTTGGAGATGTACATTCCCTTTTCAAGGATTGCTCCTCGTTTTATCCACTTCTGTTTTTCTACATTTGTAGTAAGTGTCTGCATTGTCTTTAACATTTCTAAATCTAAAGTCTCAGAGGGTTGTAATTCCTCACTCAAAAGAAAAGCTTCTGAGGCTGAAGCTGCTTGCTTCGCAGCTGTATTAGCCCACGCATTACCTTTTGAAATCCTATCCTGTTGCTTGGTATGAGCTACGCATTTGCAAATAGCTACTTTTTGAGGTAACTGAATAGAGTCTAACAGATCTAAATGAATTGCGCATGATTAATTGGTTTACCAGTAGATGTCATCATTCCTCCATTTTTCCACTGCTGCGCAAAAACATGTACAGTAGAAAAAGCATACTGACTGTCAGTATAAATGTTCACTTTCTTACCTTTTGCTAAGGTACAAGCCCTTGTCAAGGCAATCAACTCTGCCGCTTGTGCAGATAAATTGTGTGGTAAAGATTTTGCTTCTAAAGTTTCAGTATCAGAAACGACTGCATACCCCACTAGGATCTGTCCTGTAGGACCCCTCCTGCACGAGCCGTCCACATAGTATGTCACCTCGGCATCATCCACGGGAACATCCGTAAGGTCTTGTCTAGGTAATGTCTTTTGCTCAATCTCCTGCAGGCAGCAGTGCAGTTTGCCATCTGCAGGGGTTGGGAGCAAGGTTGACGGATTCAAAGTTGTGCAGCGTTCAATTGTCATATGAGGTTGGCTCAACCGTATAGTCATACAGGAAAGATGTCTAGCAGGAGAAAGATATGCTACTTTTCTTGCAGTAAAATAAGTGCGACTGCATGAGGCACTCTCAATGTGAGAGGGTGGAATAACACTACTGAGGCCGAAGCCTGCACTGCCATCGCAGCTGCAACTACTGCTTGTACACAGTGGGGCAGGGACCATGCCACTGGGTCTAACTGTGATGAATAGTAAGCTATGGGGCGTTGCTTATCCCCATGCTGCTGTGTCAACACTGATGTCATATAACCCTGCTTACAGTCTACAGTTTGAAAAAATTGCTTATGATAGTTTGGTAATCCTAAAACTAAGGATGATGCTATCAGTTGTTTCAGCTTGCAGAAAGCTGCTTCTGGTGTCCATTGTAATAAATCCTGTGCTGCCATTGGCTTTTTGAATATTAAATTGGCCAGTGGAGCAGATTCCAAAGCATAATTTGGTATCCAGCTTAGACAAAAATTAGTAGTTCCCAGGAAGGACATCATTTCCTTCTTGGTAGTTGGTCTAGGTGCCTGTAATATAGCTATTTTTCTATCTTAGTCTAATATTCTACCTTCCTTGGATATTACATATCCCAAGTACTTAACTTGTTTTCTCCAAAGTTGTAGTTTGTTCTTGTTTACTTTGTGACCCTGAGTAGCGAAAAACTGTAATAATGCTATGGTGTCCTCTTTGCATTCTTGCTGGGTGGGGGCTGCCAGCAGAATGTCGTCTACATAAAGTAAAATCTGACTACCTCTCGGTGGGATAAATCCCGCCAGGTTGCTTGCCATTTCTTGTGCAAATATTGTTGGACACTCACAATATCCCTGTGGTAATCTTGTATATGTATACCGTTTCCCCTGAAATGTAAATGCAAACCAATATTGGCTGTCAGGGTGTATCGGTATTGAGAAAAAATGCATTACTAATATCTACCACAGAAAAATACTTTTGCTGAGGCTTTAAATCATTCAGTAAGGTGTGCAGGTCTGGCACCGTCGGTGCCCTGGGTATAACTGCATTATTTACAGCTTGTAAATCTTGGACCATACGCCATACCCGATTTGCTTTCCTGACAGGAAATAAGGGTGTATTACATGGTGAATCAGGAGATTCTATTAAGACTCCTTCCTTAAGTAAGGCTGCTATTATAGGTTTGATTCCTATCTCTGCATCCTTTCTCAAGGGATACTGTCTTTTCTGGGGTCTAAATGCTGACTTTGGCATAATAGTAACTGGTCCTGCTGTTCTTATAAGTCCTACATTTGATTTCCCTGTTGACCAGAGAGTCTCTGGTATGTTCTGCAAGGCTTTTTCCTCTTCTTCCAATAAGAGTAACACTCAGCTATTCTCACTAGCCTGTGAGTGCACAGCTGGGTGTGTCTGTGTTATCCAATTCAATTTCTGTTTCTGTACTCCTTGTTCAGAGAGTTCTAATTCTGTTTGCTTTTCCCACCTTGTGACTTTTTCACCTAAGTCTGCCCATTTCAAATTTCTACTCTTAGTTAAGCTAACATGTGGCAATCGATTAGATTTGTAAAGTGCTAAAAATTCCTGGGGCAATGAACAGCTTACTACACTGTTTCCTTCTGTGTCCCAGTACAAGTTTCGTAACACTAGTCTGTTCGCGTGGTTCTGAAACAATTCCTGCTCATAATCTTTATCAGGTCCTGGTCTATTACAGTAATATAGAGTACAATGCAACAAATGCTGTTAGTCAATGTTGAGGGAGGGGGACTTACTGATGGCTACGTTCATCAGTTCTTCGGTTACTGCCCCTGGACCAGTTGTAACCTAAGTCCTGGCTGTACCAATAATATGTCTCACCCTCCGGTCGCACTACAAAAGTATCCATTTGTCGCTGTGCTTCCATACCCTGCATGGCTGGAACTACGGCTATGCCAAATATCTGCATTAAGTCTCTACCCAAAAGGTTTACTGGGCATTTTGCAGAGACTACAATTTTACTTCTCTGAGTCATCCCTGAAACGGGGTCTGTTATTGCTATGTCATGGGAGAGTGGCTCCCGATACAGCTGTCCATTAGCTGCCTTCACTAGTATATAATCTGGTGATTCTGAATCTTCCGGTAATTTAGAAGGGTGTATCAGGGTCCGTGAAGCCCCTGAGTCACACAAAAATTTGACTTCCCTCCACTCTACCAGAAGCGTCACTTCCGGTTTTGTATCTGCTAAGTAAAGCTCTAGGCTCAATAAGGCTAAGTCCAAAATTTCATTTTCTTCAATGTCTGCAAATTCATGTACATCCTCTACCCTTGCTATCACATTTGCACTTGTCCTTTCCTGTTTATTTTCATTCAGTGATTCCTGACTATCATATAGTCATTCCTCATCTTCCTTATTTTCTGTAGTTACCTTCTTATTTAGCCTGCAATCCCTTGCTAAATGTCCTTTTTTCCCGCATTTAAAACATTCACCTCTTTTCTTTCTTTCTTCAAAATCTTCTGATCGCTTGTCAGATTGTTTATTTCCCTGGGTATTTTTCTTACCCTTTCTTCCAGTTTGTACTACAAATACTTCTGACCCATCTTCTGCCAAAAATACTTGAGTTTTCTTTTTCTTTTTACTATTAAAATGTCTCTCTGCATGTCTAACATATTCAAGTAATGGCTGCAGTCTACTTGTACGATGATCCACCATGTGTTTTGTAATAAAGCTGCTAATGGGAGTTATACTGCCCTTCAAGAATGCATTCTTTAGCTGTTGTTCATACGGGGAATCTTGTGTCTGGTTTTCTGGTATCTGCATTCCGCAGTGGTTATTAAAGCACTCTAATAATCTAGCATAATATCTATCAACTGTTTCACCTTCTTGTTGAATGCACTGATTAATGCAAGTCCAATCAGCCCTAGGCTTCCACATTTCAGAGATTCGGTCTGTCAGACCTTTCACTCTGCCATCCAATTCTGCATTAGTATGTGGGAGTGGTCTAAGCTGTGCATCACGAGGATTCCAGTCGCCACTGATCATGTGCCAATCTGGACCTACAATTTGTCTAACTACTTTTTCTACTACTTCTCCATTCAAATGGTAACTTAATCTCATACCCTGTAAGTCTTGTAAAAATTTTCGAAAATTCACTTTCGGATGGGGAATTCCTTCTGTGGCTTTCTGGATATCTTCCGGTGTCCACGGTCTATAAACTAAAAGAGTTGGATCCTGTCCTGCCTGAGGATTTGGTACTTCTATGAGTGGACATATCTCTTCTTCACTCATAGCTTGTGATTTTCTATTTATTTCACCTAATTCAATCTCCCTTCTCAAGTCGCGTGTTCGAGACCTTGTCTCGATAGGATCCCTGACAAATGGTTTTGATGCTGTAGAAGCAGCTGGATATAGCGGAGGTTGATCAGCTTGTCCACTCGCTTCATATTCTGGTAAGGGAAGCGGAGGGGGCGAAGGAGGGGCCGTTGCTATTACCAAGTTATCTTCTTTGTCTAAAAACATCGTTTTTGAATTCTTTATCTTTTGTTCCCTGCGATTTGCTTCCTCAAGCCACCTATGCACCTGAGGGACTCCTAATTGTCGTTGCTTTTTAATTGACCTTTGCGTCTGTTTTAGTTGCCTGACAAGTTTAATAAGTGAGTTTATCTAAATTACCATCAATTTATACTTATCAACCCATTTTGTATAATACTTAACATTGTCGCGCTGTAATTGCATATACTGCGTCTTCAGTTAGGGCGGTCTCGGGAACTTTTCGTACACTGATTTCCCATTGTTGCCTTAGCTAAACTGTAAATTGTTACGTAACCCTTTTTATCACGTGGTACCACAGTTCTATACCTTTTCACAGTTTATCTAGAATAACTGCCTACCTATTCTGTTTCCCTGATCTATGACAAAACAGTAACCCCTTTTTTTGTCCCTGATCTGCACATGCAAATCTTCCTGACAAAAAACAGTTCTGTAATTAGTCCCTGATCTTAAAACAGAAATAAGGTAATTCCTCCTTACCTGACCCTCCGTGAGTTGATCCACCGGATCGTTGACTCGTCCTCCAATCCCAGATCAGAAACAGTGGCTGGCCTCTTTCGAACGACAATTCAGTCAGAGGTCTTTCAAAACATAAGAGCCGATTTGGCCTCTTCTCCGTACGGATGCATGCCACCGGGCCCAATTCTGACCTAGGCCTAGAGCGAGAGGTACTTTCCGGTCCGAAGAACCAAACTGTCAAAGGAAAAATATACTTTAAAAATGATCAAAACACGGTAGGTTTAGGTTAAGGTACTTTAATCTTGCAGCAAGGAGACAAAAACGTGCTAATACAGAGTTTGTCTACTAGAAACAGGAAATACTTTCATTTTTATACATTCTCTAACTAGTCATGGCCTACCAAGCTGACGTAACAGATTACCACTTTTCTCATCATCATCTGTTGACCATCATTCCCATGAATTTCTGCTGATTTATCAATTTTTGTGTGAAACTTCCTGAGGAAAACAACATGGCCTTGATTACTCCCAGTTAGATACATATTATGTTACCATTCAAGGTACTATGGCTAATTCAAGCACAATGCTAGCAGTTCATTTCTCTAATAATCCTTTGTCTACTTTATCTCTAAGTTACTGCAGCTGCACATGTTCTCATGCTTCGAACAGAGCTGATTGTCTAAAATCATTACATTTACAGAATATAGTATTGTTCATTCATTCGTTCCTGACCTAGCAGATAAGCACCTGCTTCTCAAGTACATTTCCAAAAGGCATAAACATGAATATTGCTGTGCTAGCAGTTACTAGGTCAGAGGGCAACTTGCAAGTTTCAGAAAGCATACTGCAGTTTTCAAAAAGCATCTTTTTCAGTCTCATATGAAACTCAATTTATATATAACACAGTGCATGGAAAAATAGAATGGAAAGTGTATTAAATCATTTGATTATTAATTGGCATTAAGCATACACACATTAATACATATTTTTCTAACAGAATACAATGGCTTATCCATTTAGAAATGGTTTGCTTTGAAATAGCCTTACCCTCTGCCCCTGCAGCAAATGCTGCCAGCAGTTGTTCAGATTTTCTTCGAGAATTACTCCTGTCCAAGTAGAATCTAAGTTGTCTGTGTACATCCAATGAATGCAGAATCCGCTCTCCCTTGTTCTGTGGATTGGGAAAGAGAGTTGGCAAATGAATGGACTGAATAAGAGCTACACTGGATACCACCTTGGGCATGAAGGATGGACTGGTCCTGAGTGACACCATGTCCGCATGAAAGATGATGAAAGGCTCCACTGCCATAAGGGCGTGTAATTCAGATATCCTTCTAGCTGAAGTGATTGCTAAAAGGAAGGCTGTTTTCCAGGAAAGAAATTTTAAGTCTGCAGTTGCAGCTGGCTCGAAAGGAGGTAGAGTGAGTTTCTCCAAAACAAAGTTAAGGTCCCAGGCAAGGGTTGGAGCTCTCCTGGGTGGTCTCAAGTTTTTGGCCCCTCTGAGATACTGCTTTAGAAGAGGATGAGAGAAGGGGGGTGGTCTGTGTTGTAATAAGCTGAAATGGCTAAGGCATGGATTTTTAAGGAAGAAAAAGACAGGCCCTTATGAAGCATCTCAGTTAAGTATTGCAAAATCTGAGGTAAATTGGGCACTGCTGTGCTCATCCCTTGAGACTGATTCCAGGTACAGAATCTTTTCCATTTGTCAGCATAAGATTTTCTAGTACTAGGTCTTCTCGCCTCCAAAATGACATCCATCACAGGTTTGCTGAGGGATGCTAAGGGTGAATTTAAGTGATTAGCCAAGCTGCAAGAGTCAATGTTTGAAGCTGAGGGTGCAGAATTTGCTCTCCTGCTGAGAGAGTAAGGAAGGTGTCTGAGGCAGGTGCCACGGAGAAATGTGAGACACACTGCACACGAGTGGTTATCAGTGTTTGCGAGGCCAGTCTGGAGCAATAAAAATCATTTTTGGTTTGTCCTGTTTGACTTTTAGTAGAACTTTGGAGAGCAAAGGCAGAGTGGGAAAGGCATAGACCGATAGGTTTTTCCAGCTTAAGGACAGAGCATCCACTTTCCAGGCTTTTTTGTGATGAGTTCTTGTGCAAATTTTGTCCAACTGGTAGTTCTGGGGTGAGGCAAAAAGATCTATGTCTGGGCTCCCCCATTTGCATGTCAACATGTTGAAAATCCATGATTCCAGTTTCTATTCGTGAGGGTCCATGAGATTTCTGCTTAGTTCGTCTGCCAGAACATTCTGCTTTCCTGGCAGGAATTGAGCTTGTAGTTGTACTTGGTAGCTCAAGGCCGTGTTCCACAATGCCATGGCTAGTCTGCAGAGGGGGTAGGAATGTGTACCCCCTTGCTTGTTTATGTACCACATAACCGTGGTGTTTGTCAGTCTTTGTCCTGGATGAAGGCAGTCCTTGAAGGCTGTCAGTGCATTCTGTACAGCTAGCATTTATTTCTGATTGATATGAAGGTGCATTTGATTTGGGCTCCATTTGCCCTGAATGCACTTCCCTGCCAGATGAGTTCCCCCCATGCATAGTCTGATGTGTCTGTAGTTAGGGTTTGGGTGGCAGGGGGTGGTGTGGATGGCAGTCCTCTGCCCACTATAGGAACTCTAGGCACAGGCAAGGTATGATAGGAATCATTGTTTCCAGGCTGTGACAAAGTTGACTCCATAAACCTTTCAAGTACCACTGAAGTTTCCGCATATGCAGTCTTGCATATGGAATTAGAAGAATGCATGAGGCCATGAACCCCAAGGCTTGCAGTATTTGCCTTGCAGATAGCAGGGTTTTTGTGGCCGCCTGTTTGAAGCAAGTCACCAAAAGAATTTGCTTTTCTGGTGTAAGGAAAGCCATCTGGGCAGTTGTATTCAAGCTTGCACCCAGGAATGTAATTTTTTGAGGGTACCAGTTGAGATTTCTTTTCATTTATGGTGTACCCTAGACAGGTTAGAAGTCTTTTTACAAACGCCATATGTTTTAGAAGAATGGCCTGGTTTTCTGCCTGAATTAGACAATCGTCCATGTATGGATATATTTGAATATTTATTTGCCTGCAAAATGCAATTACTGGAGCCAGGCACTTTGTGAATACTCTGGGCGCAGTAGACAAGCCAAAGGGCAGTGCAGAGAACTAATAATGCATGCAGCCTGCTTTGAAACATAGGAATCTTCTGCAAGATTTCCTGATTGGGATATGCAGGTAAGCCTCTTTTAAGTCGAGAGTTGCCAACCAGGCATCCTTGCCTAGCATAGGAAGTAACTGAAGAGTCAGCATCTTGAATTTTGAAATGTCCAGAAAGGTGTGGAGAGTAGACAGGTCCATAATTGGACGCCATGATTTGTCTTTTCTGGGTACCAGGAAAAGTCTGGAATAGAAACCTTGTCCCTTTTCCTCTTCTGGTACTAGTTGAATAGCCCCCATGTGTAGGAGGGAAAGTACTTGTTTCTGAGCCTCTGCCCACTGATTTGGGGGCAGGTCTGGCAAACCATTTGGAGTTGGCAGCATGTGGAAATGAAATCTGTATCCCTGGAACACTATTTAAAAGCCATTTGTCCTGGGTTATAAGTTGCCAGTTTTCCCCCCAAAGGGGCAGCTAAGACGCAAGTGCTTGGTAATTTCAAAGGGAAGTCATTGAGACGGTTTACCATAGGGTGGTGCCTTGTAGTTTCCAGATTTGGAAGTGGAAGCACCCCACTGCTTAGTTCTGAAAGTCTCTTGGGACTGAAACCTGATGTTTTGGAATGTCTGGGTTTGGCTGCAGTGGCTCTGGAAGGAGCTGGAAAGGACCAGTTCTTAGTAGGCCAATGCCTACTAAATCTAGGAGGTTGCACTTGTAAGAAATCTTTCACAGTTTGCATAGATTTATCTTTATCTTCCATCTTTTTTAGAACTTCTTCAGCCTTATTGCCAAATAAGCGGTCCTGCTGTAAAGGAGCATCCAAATGTTTTGCTTTAACATGATCAGGCAGAGACTGCTCCTTAAGCCAAGCATGCCTTCTAAGCACTATCCCAGTAACAGCAGCCTTACAAGAGGCCTCTAAGGAATCAAAACCATATTGCAAGGTATGTTTGCCAACTTGTTCAGCTGAATGCAATAAATCCTGCAAATCTTTATTCTCCACACAGTCAGAAATCAACATCATTATCAGTTTAAGCAGTCCCATGATATGCTGTTGATATTTTAGCATATGGAATTGACAGTTTAAAGCCCTGATTGCTAAGGCTGCATTAGTATAAACCTTTTTACCCCATCTATCCAGCACCCTGGAGTCTCCATCAGAACGGGTAGGATTTTTAGCAGTAGAAGCCTTAATGCCCTTGGGCCCTTGAGAAATGGTTTCAGGGTCTGCAACAGGATTTTTGAAAAGGAATTTTTCGGACACAGGAACCCTGTAGTACCTGTCTGGTTTGCTAGGGGCTGGAGGCAAGGAATCAGGGGCCATACTGGATTCCGAAAACACAACAATATCTAGTACAGGAGGTATAGCCAAAGGCCTATGTTGAGGAAGAAGAAGGAAATCCCTAAGCCTCTTTTTGGATTCAGAGAAATCCTGACATTCCCAGTGGAAATGCTCCCTTAAGGTGTGTAAAGTTTCCCCAAAAGAGAAATCCTCAGGTGGAGAAGCAGAGGGAATGGAATCCTCTGCATCAGAGTCCTCATAAGTAGGTATGGACAAATCCAGATCATCAGAAGAATCAGAAGAAACAGAGTCCTGTTCAGAAGAGTCGTAGTCAAATTCCACCCTAGGCCTCTTGGAGGCGGGGCGGCTGACTACCCCAGATTAGAGTAATTAAATCTTCAGCCATTTTGATAATTTGTTTTTAGGCATAGGGGCCTGAACATGTGGCCTGAGCGCCAGTTTTTTAGACATAGATCGAGATTTAGGCCTTAGCACTGAAGTTGGAGTCTGTTTAATATGCAAGTCTGTAGGCCTGAATGCACCCTCAGAAGCCAGTACCTGCCCAGCAGCTCCAGACCCATCCAAGGTAGAGACATTCACGGGTTCCATGTGTGAAGCATCTCGTGGCATACCGGACTCTGAATGGGTCTCTGTAGAGGCCTGCGAATCAGAAGTAGTGGGTATCAGGGGTTGCAAAAGCTGAGTACCGGCGAACTAGCGACTGGCTTAGGAGAAGCGTTGTCAGCAGTTTTGGATCTCAGCGGCCTGTCTGTCTTTTTCTTTGCGTTTTTTTTGGTATTCCGGAAGTCGGATGGCTAACCGACAAAATTTCTGGATAATTAAACTGAGAACTGAAATATTTTGAAGCAAAAATGTACCAACGACTGATAGTCCGCTGATTAAATAAAGCACAAAACCGACAGCAAGGTATGTCGTGGTCGGGGCCTAGGCAAGGAATACAGTACAAATGAAAATCCTTATGAGGTATTTGCTTCCCACAAGTAATACAACTATTAACTTTTACTGACATAGGTAAGGAGCAAGAAAAAGTTTCCCCAACGGGGTACTTAGCTTTAAGTTGAAGGCTTTGGTTCTGAAACTCAAAAATGAAAATTTCAGGAGTCGGCCGACCAGCACTTCCAAACTGCTTCTTGTTCGGGCACCGCGTGGCAAGAAAGAATGATGTAATGGCGTCGGCTACATGTTTTATACCCCTGACGTCATGGAAGAAGGGACAGCAACCGACAGAGGACCCAAAACTTTAATCAGGCCGACTGAGGGCAACCTGCCAGCAGATTACCTAAATGTAATGACTGCAACAGTGAAACACGATGAACATCAGACCAAAAGGCAAGAATTTGGTCATTCTGCAAAAATCTGGAACTCTAATCCTCTCCGAGACCATGTTTAATTACTCCTGCACTCTGCACATTCAGCCACTTACCTCTGCCCAATAAAAAAACAAAGCATCAGCATCTCCACAAGTTCAGTAGTCCACAACCCCCAAACACAATCAGGAAGAAGAACAAATAAATCATCCAAGGCAGAAATATAGCTCCCAGCAACAGCAGCACCACCACAACCATCCCGATTCCCGAATCAAGTAAAACAAATTGCAGCCCTTTTGAAAGCTCTTTCCCTCGGGATAGTGGCCTGGTGTACAGTCACTGTACCTGATGAAATGCACTCCCACAGCAACTCCTGTTCAACCGTTGCCTCCCTGTCCAGTCTTTGTACCCCGTCCCTCTTACCTATGATCATAACAAATGAACTGTATGAACGTTCAAATAGTGCAGTAACTATCAATCAGGACAGAGTGCAACAAGATGACAGACGTAACTCTCAATGTGTTATTCTTTCTGCGCCCTGAAATATCCTTTTTGAAAGTATTGCAGCAGTGCGAAAACTAATACTGGCATGCGATTGGCCACATTTTATACCTCCCAATTGGCTCCCCTTGCATCAGGTACAGATGCTTGATTGGCTTGTATACCGCTATGCTGATTGGCTTTAATTGCAGTATACAAGCCAGTCAAAAATTGCAAAGCAGAGCCACCACTGTTTAATGCAAAAAGTGCAGTTGTGTGCACTTACCATAAATGTAGATGTTAGAGTGTATTCACTGTTGCAGTCATCACACTTGGGTTATCTGCCTGCAGGTAGCCCTCAGTCCGCCCGAACAGGAGCGGCCTTAGGTCAACTGGTGCCCTAGGCAAAAGGGTTCCATGGCGCCCCCACTACATCACCCGTTGCCCCCATCCTGATCTACCTACACCAAATAAATACTGGAAAAGTGCCCTAGTAGGCGGGCGCCCTAGGCCTATGCCTAAGGCCGTCACTATACCAGTACGAATACCAGAGTCTTGGGATTTCTGCGTCGGATGGTGTCGCCTCTTCCATGACATCAAGTCGTCAGGGGTATAAAACATGCAGCCGGTGCCATTACATCAGTTTTTCTTGCCCCAGATGTCAGGAGCCCCCAAAATAGGAAGCTATTACATGGTGTGGAACATCTCCAGTAAAAAGTAAATACCCCTGACATACAAATGGCCATAAAGAGGATAGGTAGAATGGAAAGGGAAAGCCAGGGGGCTGGAGGGAGGCAAACCAGGACTGCAACAGTGAATACACTCAAACATCTACATTTATTGTAAGTGTACACAACTGTACTATGTTCTTCGTGTTTCACTGTTGCAGTCATCACACTTGGGTTGATTCCCAAAGCTGAAGAAGGGTGGAGGCAGTCAAGAAGTGTTGGGGCTGGCTAGTAGGCCTTGTAAGACTGCTGTAGCAAATCCAGCTCTGGATTTAGAAAAAATAGGTAAGTTGCAATGCTTGGCGAAGGTGTGTACAGAACTCCAGGTTGCAGCTTCCAGGATGTCCCTGGTGGGGACTCTCCTGAGAAATGCTGTAGAGGTTGAAGTAGCTCTAGTGGAATGAGTTCTGATCCCGAGGGGTAGGTTTTCCATGGTGTTTGTAACAGAAATGGATGCAGTGTGCTACCCATTTGGAAATGGTTTGCTTCGAAATGGCCTTGCCCTCAGCCCCTGTAGCAAAGCTGACTAGCAGCTGGTCAGACTTTCTGAAAGGCTTAGTCCTGTCAAGGTAGAACCTGAGCTGTCTGTGCATGTCCAAGGAGTGCATGAACCTTTCCCCTTTATTCTGAGGATTAGGGAAAAAGGTTGGCAAATGGATGGATTGGTTTAAAGCCACACTGGATACCACCTTGGGAATAAAGGATGGGTTAGTCCTGAGGGAAACCCTGTCAGCACGGAAAATAATGAAGGGCTCCACCGCCATTAGTGCCTGTAACTCAGACACTCTTCTTGCTGAAGTAATAGCTAGAAGTAAAGCTGTTTTCCAAGAGAGGAATTTAAACTCTGCTGAAGCAGCAGGTTCAAAAGGGGGAAGTGTGAGGTTCTCCAGTACAAAGTTAAGGTCCCAGGCAGGGGTGGGAGCTCTCCTAGGGGGCCTTAAATTGTGGAACTGTTTGACAAGAGGGTGAGAAAAGAGAGGTGGCTTAGTATTACAATGAGCTGAGATGGCAGAAGCATGAATCTTAATGGACGAGAAGGATAGGCCTCTGTGGAGTAGCTCTGCTAGGTAATCAAGGATTTGAGGTAAGGTGGGCATAGCTGTGTCATTTCCTTGAGACTGACTCCAAGAACAGTATCTTTTCCACTTTTCAGCATAGGATGTCCTAGTACCAGGCCTTCTGGCCTCAAGGAAGGCATCCAGCACCTGTTTGCTGAGGGATGCTGGTGGTGTATTCAGGTGATAAGCCAGGCTGCAAGGTTTAGGGTTTGCAGCTGAGGATGCAAACTCTGCCCCTTCTGCTGAGACAGCAGGGAAGGTGTCTGATGTAGGTGCCAGGGTGGCACTGCTGTCAGACTGCATAGGAGTGGGTACCAGTGCTGGCGTGGCCAGTCTGGTGCAATAAGGTTTGCCCTTGGCCAGTCCTGTTTGATCTTGAGTAGTACTTCTGAGAGGAGGGGCAGAGGAGGAAAGGCATAAATTGAGAGGTTTTCCCATTTAAAAGATAGGGCATCCACCTTCCAGGCGCAAAATTTCCTCAATTGGTGGCTTGGGGGGCAAAAAGGTCCACCTCTGGTGTACCCTACCTCTGGGTTAGAAGTTTGAATGAGGTGGGTTCCGGTTTCCACTTGTGAGGGTCCAGTAGATTTCTGCTTAAGTCATCTGCCAGTTAATTTTGCTTGCCTGGCAGGAATTGAGCTTGTAGGTGCACTTGGTTGCTCAAGGCTGTGTTCCACAGGGCCATGGCTAACCTGCAGTGTGTGTAAGAATGAGTTCCCCCTGCTTGTTTATGTACCACATAACTATGGTGTTGTCTTGTCTTTATCAGGAGCTGTCTTGGAAGGATAAAGTATTTGAAGGCTGTCAGAGCATTCTGTACAGCTAGCATCTCTTTTTGACTGATATGCAGGGGAATATGTTCTGGGCTCCATTTGCCTTGAATGCATTTGCCTGCCATGTGAGCCCCCCATGTCTGTTTTCGGGTTTTTGTTTGGGGCCCGGGGGTTTGGGCCGGGGAAAAAAGGGTTATGAAAAGGGAATCCCTTGTTTGGGGTTGAGTTTGCCCACCAAAAGGGAAAATTTT
>NC_056741.1:448383174-448412832 GCF_019279795.1 Protopterus annectens | reverse complement strand
TGCCTGCTATAGCGGGTAAGAATGTGTTCCCCTTGTTTGTTGATGTACCACATGACAGTTGTGTTGTCTGTTAGAATCAACACCTGCCCTGGAAGAAGTAACTCCTTGAAAGCCATTACTGCAAACTGGACTGCTAACATCTCCTTCATGTTGATATGTAGATGCTGTAGTCTGGCAGGCCACTTGTCTTGTATCCACTTTCCATTTAGATGAGCTCCCCAAGCAATGTCTGAGGCATCTGTCGTTAGAATCTGACTGCCTCTGGCGGGTCACAGAGAGTCCCTTGTTTAGGTGACATTCCTGAGCCCACCACAAAAATTCCTTTTGAATGCAAGGTATTATTTGAATGACAGTGTCCAAATCCTGGCAGTGCTGTGTCCATACATTTTGAGATACCATTGCAGCTTCCTCATATGCAGTTTGGCATTGGGAAGCACCAGAATACAAGATGCCATGAACCCTAAGGCTTGAAGGACTGTCCTTGCAGTCAGCCCGGACTGAAGAGATAGTTGATGGAAGTAAATGGAAAGATTCTTTTGTTTGTCCGGGGTTAAAAGGCCATCTGGGCTGCTGTATTCAGTCTCACACCCAGAAAGCACATGTCTTGAGAGGGTACTAGACTGGACTTTATTTAAGTTCACAGAATACCCTAGGCATCTTAGCACTGCTATCACATATTCAAATGCTGTAAAAGGTCTTCCTTTTCTTGAGCCAGAATCAGGCAGTCGTCCAAGTAAGGATAGATTTGAATTCCTTTTAGCCTGAAGTAAGCTATCACTGGAGCCAGAACCTTTGTGAATACTCTGGGCAGTAGATAAGCCAAAGGGCAATGCAGAGAACTGATAATGAGAATTTCCAGCTCAGCAGATACTTCCTGCAACTTAGTCTGATAGGCACATGAAGGTAAGCTTCCTTGAGATCTAAAGTTACCATCCAGTGATCTTTGCCCAGCATAGGTAAAAGCTGTTGTAACGTCAACATTTTGAACTTGGGAATGTCCAGATAAGTGTTGAGGATAGATAAATCCAAAATTGGTCTCCACGTGTTCCCCTTCTTTGGTACTAGGAACAGGCGAGAATAAAATCCTAGGCCCCTTTCTGGCACAGGAACCGGCTGAATGGCCCCTATTTGGAGTAACAGAGAAATTTGCTTGTGAGCCTCTTTTCTTTGTAGAGGAGGAATGTCTGGCATGCCTTTGAAAGGAGGCAAGGTATGGAAATAAAACCTGTAACCGTGGTGAATGATATCCAAAACCCATCTGTCTTGGGTAATTAAACCCCAATTTTCTTTGAAAAGAGCCAGCCTTCCTCCCAAAGGTGCTGCCAGACGAGAATGTACTGGCAGCTGAAAAGGTAGGTCATTGGGTCTGTTCTGAAAGGACTGACCCCTGCCCTCACCAGAAGTCTGAGCAGGTGAACTCCCTGTTCTAGGCCTAAAAGAACCTTGAGCTCTGCCCCTACCATGTCTAGATCTACCCCTAGACTGGGAATCATAAGCAGGATATGCCCATCCCTTAGTAGGCCAATTTCTACTAAACTTCGGAGGCTGCACCTGCAAAAAATCTTTAACAGTTTGCATAGACTTAGCCTTGTCCTCCATTTTCTTTAAAACTGCTTCTACAGGCGAACCAAACAACACATCAGACTGTAAAGGAGCATCCAAAATCCTAGTCTTAACATGCTCAGCTAAATTCTGATCCCTCAACCAGGCGTGCCTATGAAGAACAGAACCAGTGGCAGCCACCCTCGAGGAGGCCTGCACAGCATCAAAACCACATTGCAAGGAATGCTTACCCACCTGTTCAGAGACATGAACTAAATCCTGCAACTCTTTACACTCAATACCTTCTGCCAGAGCATCCACCTTAGACTTCAATTGTGAAAGGAGATAATTTTGATATTTTAACATGTGAAACTGACAATTCAAGCCCTCATGGCTAAAGTGGAAGAAGTATACACTTTCTTTCCCCATCTATCCAAAGCCCTTGCCTCTTTATCAGGAGGAACAGGATTTTTAACAACAGAAGCCTTTACACCTTTAGGCCCCTGAGAGACAGTTTCGGGTCTGCCCTAGGACTCTTAAAAGATACTTATGAGCTTCAGGCACCTATAGTACCTATCCGGTTTAACGGGGCAGGGGCAAAGAATCAGGATTCAGGAAGCCTCTGCAAAACATCTTCCACCACATTCAGAACAGGAGGTATAGCTAAAGGCCTATGCTGGGGTAAAACAAGAATTCCTAAGCCTCTTCCTGGAATCAGAGAAATCCTGACCTTCCCATTTGAAATGCTCCCTCATGGAATGCAGAGTCTCTGAAAATGAAAAATCCTCAGGAGGAGAAGCTGAAGGAGTAGAATCATCCCACATCAGAATCTGAATAAGGAGGATACTCCTGCAAGTCTTGCCGAAGACTCAAAGCCTCCGAACCCTGCTCAAAACTCTCAAACTCAGGTTCCACCCTAGGCCTCTTATCAGGAGGGGGCATAGAACCTCTAATCATAGTAATCGAATCCTCTGCCATTTTAAGCATATGTTTCTTAGGCAAAGACCCTGAAGAACTAGGAGAAACCCCCACTGAAGTTAAACTTGGCCTGCCTCTCAAAGAAGCCTTGGAAACAGAAGGGGAGGCTCTAACCACCTTAGGAAGAGAGGGAAGAACAGCCACCTGAGAAGCCCCTTCAGCCTGGCCTACCTCCTGAGAGGACACATCCTGTAACAGTAAAGTCTCTCCCTGAGACTCCAAAGAAACTCCTGGCAGAACCTCCGGCTCCACTGAGCCTTCTAAAGAACCGTCGTCCGTGACTGTCGGTTCTTCCACTCTAGGCTTTGCTGCTTTGTCCTTGCGCTTTTTGTGAAGCGGGCGTCGGAGCATCCGGCGGCATTTATAATTACAACGCTTCCCAAAAACTAACCTGGCACAGTCTAACCTTCTCTTAATAGTGCGTTTGTTAAATCTAGCACAAGAGCGGCATCCAACAACGTCGTGCTCAGGCCCTAAACAAGGTATACACAAAGTATGGTAATCCCTATGAGGTATCTGTTTCCCACAAGAAATACAGTTATTCACTTTTCTGACATCCGGTTAAATACTGAGGCAAGAAAAACCAAAATATTCTAGCGAGTACTTAGCCAACTTTGATTCGGTCTGAAACTCTGACTTCAGAAACTTTCAGAACGCCAACCTGCACTCGCAAAACTGCTTCTGCATCGGACCATGCGGCAAAAAAGACTGAGGATATGGCGTCGGTCATGCGCATTAGTACCCTGAGGTCCTGACGTCAGACTAATGCGCCTTGACCACGTCAGCCATACTTTGGTATTCGGGCCGACTGGGACAGCGGACTACCCAATGGTTAGGACTGCAGCAATGTGGAATGAAGAACATCTTAGGATCATTGCAGCAGAAGCCTCTGAGGTGTTCCATGCTGTTAAACACAATATTTCCTATAACAGCTTGGACTGTGCAGTAAAGTTGGCCAGCCAGCTGTACAGTGACTCGGACACTGCAAAGAAACTAGCATGTGGCTGAAGCCATAGTCGAAAATGTTTTGGGGCCGCACTCATTGGAATGCCTCCTGCATGACCTTCAAAAACCATGCACTTCATTTGCAATTTCATCAATGCTTCCAACAAGGGGAACATAAAATTATTTCCACTTGTTGTGAGGTATTTTTCTAAAGAAGAGGTGGTGGATGGCCTTTTAGACTTCTATGAAGGCCCTGATAAATCTGCACAAGCTATTTCACAGCAAATTTCCAACATTATGGAAAGGCACTCCTTGCCCTGGAACAGCATTTCAGCTTATGGGGCAGATAATGCCAGTGTGAACTATGGGAAGAAATCTGGTGTGTGTATAGCAGATTAAAAGAAAATTGCTCACCTCTCCAGAAGGCTAACTGTTGCCCACATCATTCACAGTGCAGCCAAAAAAGCTGCAGCACAACTACCATACGACGTAGAAGTATTTGTAATGAAACTTTTCAGCCACTTCTCAGGTTCTGCCACAAGGACCAGAGACTTGAAAGACTTCTTTGAGTTTTGTGGCATGGGATTTGACAGTCTGTTAAGACATGTGCCAACAAGGTGGCTGTCACTACTCCCAGCCATTGAAAGAGTAGTGAAAAATCTCCCAGTGCTCCAGTCCTATTTCCTCTCCCAGGGAGAAGAGGAGACCCCCCCAGCAGATATGGCAGTACTTTTCAGCTAATGAGCATGGTGAGAATGAATTGCCTATGCTGCCCTAGTACTATTTGCACTTTCTCTGTGCTGTTCTTGTTGATATTAACTAACATATAAGTACATTAGAAAAATCAGCACTTACTACCATGGAAACTTTTTGTGTAATGGTCTCTTTGAAGCAAAAACTGCAGGCAAGAGCTGAAGGTGCTTTCTTTGGAGGGAAACTTAGGGCACTTATGAGCACATTAGACAGCACTTCTGCTAACAAACTGAAGAAACACTTCATTGTGTTCTTGGAGACAGCAGTGAAGTACCTGGAACAGTGGTTTGATTAAACTGAAAACAAAGTACAGTTTTGTACCTACCATAAATGTAGATGTCCGAATAGGAATGCATCTGCAGTCCTTACAAATGGGTTGTCCTGTCGTCAGGCAGCCCCTCGGTCGGCCGGATTCCAAAGTCTGGGTCTGGCCTCGGCTGGTGTCGCACTTCACCCGACGTCATAGCTGCAGTTTTTCGGGTATAAAGGCATCAGCCGATGCCATTTTCCTCAGTGTTTCTTGCCCCAGATGCCAGTTGCCCTCTTGGATAGCTAAATTTTGGATAAATGCCAATGTTTCCAAATAGTAGAGCAAACACAAAAAATAAGCATGTATGTACATATATACAAACAAATACACCATAAGAGATCCCCAGCTAGCTATTAGATGGGCAAATACCTAGGAATACCTCAGAGGGGAAGGAGGGTGGGTAATCCTGACTGCAGATGCATTCCTATTCGGACATCTACATTTATGGTAGGTACAAAACTGTACTATGTCCTTCAAGGATGCATCTGCAGTCCTTACAAATGGGTAGAATACCATAGCCAAACTAGGGGAGGAGGAAGAAGAAATTATGGTGTAGTTAGGATCCCTTGCAAAACAGCAGTAGCAAACCCTGCTCGGGATCTAGAGTATAAAGGTAAGTTATAATGCTTGGCAAATGTATGCACGGAGGTCCAAGTAGCAGCCTCTATAATGTCCTTGGTAGCCACTCCTCGTAAGAAAGCTGTGGTAGTGGCTGTAGCCCTTGTAGAATGAGGCCTTATGTTCTGTGGAGCTTGCTTTCCATGGTAGGAGTAACAAAATCTGATGCAATTGCCTATCCACTTGGAGATTGTCTGTTTTGAAATTGCTTTTCCTTCCCTTCCTGTTGCATATGCTACCAGAAGCTGGTCAGTTTTTCTATTGCCCTTGGTTCTGTCCAGGTAGTAGCGTAACTGTCTATGTACATCCAAAGTATGCAACAGTCTTTCCCCTCTGTTCTGTGGATTGGGGAAGAATGTAGGTAGGTGGATAGCCTGGTTTAAAGACACTCTGGATACCACCTTAGGCATAAATGTAGGATTTGTTCTCATGGACACTCTGTCTTGATGGAAGATCAGGAAGGGTTATACTGCCATTAAAGCCTGTAGCTCTGAAACCCTTCTTGCTGAGGTAACTGCCAGCAGGAAAGCAGTCTTCCAGGATAGGTGTTGCAGTTCTGCTGTTGCTGCTGGTTCGAAAGGAGGAAGTGTCAATTTTTCTAGCACAAAGTTCAAGTCCCATGCTGGCAGTGGTGGTTTCCTAGGAGGTTTTACATTTTTAATTCCTCTCAGAAACTGCCTGAGTAGAGGATCTTGAGAAGACAGGGGATCGAAGCTGTATTCTGCAGAAATAGCTGATGCATGTATCTTGATGGAGGAATAGGACAGGCCTGTATGGAAGAGCTCTGCCAAGTACTCCAGGATGTTGGCTATGTTTACCTTTGACACATCTTTTCCCTTTCAGTACTCCAAATGAGAAATCTTTTCCATTTTCCTGCATAGTTCCTTCTTGTTGAAGGTCTGCAGGCCTCAAGGATAATGTCTTTAACCCTTTGGGATAAATTTGGGTTAGTTGCTCTTATGAAATGTTCCAGGCAGTCAGCTGCAGAGTTTTCAGGTTTGGATGCAGGGTGTTGTAGCCGTTCTGTGTTAACAGCAATGGGACCAGGTGTAGTGCCCACATTTGTTCCCGAGACATGCTCCTCAGTAATGGGTACCAATGTTGTCTTGGCCAGTCTGGAGCTATCAGAATGATCCTTGGACGTTCCTCTTTGATTTTCAATAGCACCTTGTGCATCAAAGGAAGAGGTGGGAATGCATATGCTGTCAGGCTTTTCCAACTGAAGGATAGAGAGTCCACCTTCCAAGCAAGTGGGTTGTACGTCCTTGTGCAGAATTTCTTGAGCTGGTGATTGAGAGGGGATGCAAATAAGTCTATTTGTGGTAGTCCCCATTTCCTTGTGATGGCCTTGAAGATGTCCGGGTGCAGCATCCATTCGTGAGCATCCGTGGTAGTTCTGCTTAATATGTCTGCTAGGATGTTTTCTTTTCCCGGTACAAAAATTGCTTGTAACTGAATGTTGTAGCTCAGAGCTATATTCCATAGGTCCAGTGCCATCCGGCATAGAGGGTATGAATGTGTGCCTCCCTGTTTGTTAATGTACCACATGACTGTGGTGTTGTCTGTCCTTATCATCAACTGCCCTTCTTGGAGGAATGGTCTGAAATTCTGGATTGCCAGTTTTACTGCCAGCATTTCCTTTAGATTTATGTGCAGGTGCAGCTGATCTTGAGTCCATAAGCCTTGTATGCACTTGTCCAGCATGTGAGCCCCCCAACCGAGGTCTGAGGCGTCCATTGTGATGGTTTGGCTTGGTTGAATGCTGTAGAAGGGCAAACCTGTGTTTGACTGACATGCCTGAGCCCACCATAGGAACTCTTGTTTCAGGCATGGGATTAGTGGTATTTTGGTTTCTAGGCTGTGCCTGTGTTGAGACCATAAATTCTTCAAGTACCACTGTAGCTTTCTCATATGCAGTCTGGCATGAGGGACCAGGATTTTGCAGGATGCCATGAAGCCCAGGGCTTGCAGTACTTTTCTTGCTGTTAGTTGGTTCTGCTTTGTTAATGCCAAGAAGTAGAGAGGAAGTTGTTCTTGTTTTTCTGCAGTTAGGAATGCCATCTGTTTTGTTGTGTCCAATTCTGCACCTAAGAAGGTTATTCTTTGGGATGGTATCAGCCTTGACTTTTTTATATTGACTGTATATCCCAGGGCTTGCAGCAAGTAAATGACTCTTTGTAAGTCTTCTGTTAGCTTGTTTCTGTTGTCCGCTTGTATCAGGCAGTCGTCCAGGTATGGATAAATTTGGATTCCCTGAAGCCTGAAATGAGCGATTACTGATGCCAGGCATTTCGTGAACACTCTGGGCGCAGTGGATAAGCCAAAGGGCAATGCTGAGAATTGATAATGCTCTGATCCTGCAAGAAATCTGAGGTATCTTCTGCAATTTGGTCGTATGGTGACGTGCAGGTATGCCTCCTTGAGATCTAGAGTCACCAGCCAAGACTCCTTGTCCAGCATGGGAAGAAGCTGCTGTAGGGTCAGCATTTTGAATTTTTGAACAATGAGAAATGTGTTTAAAGCGGACAGGTCGAGAATAGGCCTCCAATTTTTCTCTTTTCTTGGTACCAGGAAGAGTCTGGAGTAAAATCCCTTTCCTTGTTCCATAGATGGTACCCTTTCCACAGCTCTCATTTTTGCTAATTGAGCTATTTGTTTTACAGCTTCTGTCTTTTGATTTGGTGGTAGGTTTGGCATTCCTCTTTTTCCTGGTAAGGTATGGAAATGAAACCTGTAGCCTTGGTCTATAGTTTGCAAAATCCACTTGTCTCTTGTGATGCAGTGCCAGTTTTTTGAAAATAAGGCTAGCTTTCCGCCTAAGGGTGCTGCTATCTGTTCCCTGGTAGGCGATTGCCAGAGCCAAGTCACTGTGATTGTCCTGTTGCAGTGGTAGTAGTTGTGTCTGTGCCTCGCTGGTTGTTACCCTGCCACTGGCGTCCCCTGTAGGCACCACCTCTGGATTGATTTCTGCCTCTTGAACGCCTATTCCTGCCTCTCTGTGCTTTAGAGGAGTCTGGAAAGGACCAATTTTTGAAAGGCCAGTTCCTGCTAAACCTTGGAGGCTGAACCTGTAAGAAATCTTTCACTGTTTGTACAGATTTTGCCTTCTCTTCCATTTTCTTCAGTACTTGCTGAGCAGGAGAACCAAATAAATTGACCTTATCCATAGGAGCATCTAACAGTTTTGATTTAACATGATCCGGCAAGACCTGTTCTTTCAACCATGCATGCCTTCTGATAACTGTGCCAGTCATGGCTGATCTAAAGGAAGCCTCCAGTGCATCATAGCCGCATTTTAAAGAATGGTTACTAACCTGCTGAATGTTATGCACCATTTCTAGAACATATTTCTTATCTAAAGAGTCATCAGAGGACAGTTTCTTAGTTAACTGATCAAGCATAAACTCCTGGTATTGGATCATATGAAACTGACAGTTCAATGCCCTAGCTGAGAGAGTAGCAGAGGTGTATACTTTTTTACCCCATCTCTCTAAGGATCTGGACTCCCTTTCAGAGGGGAGGGGATTTTTAACAGAGGTAGATGCTACTGCTTTTGGCCCCTGGGAGATAGTCTCGGGATCTGCAAAAGGAGCCTTGTATAAATGGTGATGTGTGTCCGGGACCCTGTAGAACCTATTGGGCTTAGCAGGGGCTGGAGGTAAAGTATCAGGAGCAGTACAAGCATCATTAAATGCATCATCTACAACAGAAAGAACTGGAGGTATAGCTAAAGGCCTATGTTGTGGTAAATGCAAAAAGGTCCTAAGCCTTATCCTTGAATCTGAGAAATCTTGTCCCTGCCATTGAAATTGTTCCCTCATGGCATGTAAGGTTTCCCCAAAGGAAAATTCCTCAGGTGGAGAGGCAGAAGGAATCGACTCCTCAGCATCAGAGTCTTCATAAGGAGAAAAAGGAGCCTCTGGATGATCTGTATTGTCTGAATCATCAGAAGAATCATCTGAGGACACTGGCTCAGGGGGCTCTGCTCTAGGTCTTTTTTCTGGAGGTGGTTGAGAGGCCCTGTCTGGATGAGGTTGGGATCCCCTTATTAAAGAGATGAGATCCTCTGCCAGAGAAAGCATTTGGGAACTAGAGCTGGGCCTGTGAGAGGGGGGCTTAACAGGCACAGACTTAGAAGTTTTGGCTGCCTTAGCCCTGGCAAAGGCCTTTATGGACATGGCTGCAGGAGGCCTAGCAGCACCACGTGGAGGGGTTGAAACATCCAAGGGGATGGTGTGGACTTGTTAAAAGTCGAACTAACGTTGACTGTAAATTACCAGATGAAATGTTGTGACTTTTACTCAAATATTGTTTCAAATCAGGCCCTTCTTCACGCCATAAAATCAAATTCAAAATGCACTTTAAAAAAAAAAAAAGTGATTTAGTGTACAGTATAAAGTACTAGGGTGCAGTTTGTAATTTTGTGTTTTTCTTTGCTTTAGCTTTAATTTGCTAGTGTGCAGTATGTAGTACTAGGGTACAGTATGTAGTTTTTTTTCTTTGCTTTAATTGACAATAAAAGGTCTTAATTTTATACTTGGCTTGTATGAGGTATGTAGATTTTTTTTTTAAGTTTTCTTTCCGAATAGTCATGGTTGGTTTATGATTTTTTTTACTTTTTAAATAAACAAGTGACCGTTTAATGAGTAGTGTGTTTTTTATTCCTTTAAAGTTTATTTACTGTTACAACTGAGTAATGTGTTTTTTTGCAGTAATAGTTCACGTCATTAAATGGTTTGAGTTTTCAGTATGCTGTAATGTCACAATGTTGTATCCATAACTGTAATACTGCATCTCCTAACACCTCTGGTGATGTTGTGGTGGGGGTGTGGCCAGTGTCACGTTGGCCACACCCCCATGTCCCACTTTGGCCTTGTTAAAAGGTGGCAACCCTAAAGTGGAAGGCTCATTCAATCAATCATGCAATTTAATTTGATAAATAAATGCTTTCAGAGTGATATCATCTTGCTGCCCAACACCAGTTTGTCTAAATATTTTTTTAACTCTGGTGCAGATCATTGCAAGCATCTAATTAATGGAAAACATATTTGAAGAAAATAATTGATGTTCTTAATCACATGGGACACAACCAGTCAGTAGCACAAACGGCACCATACTCATTTTGGGTGCCAGAAGGCTGTGGGTTCTATTCCAACTCCAGGAGATTGGATTGCTGGCACTGGAGCATACAGCTTATTTATTTAGTTATTTTGGAGAGGGTTCTGCACTCCTAAGTGTGTCACTCTTTAGATAACGGACTCTGTGGCTTAAATTGACTATAAAACAGTAGTAAAAAAAAACACTGCTATTGGAACCAAGCTACAATGTCCAGTTATAAGAAATCAAAAACATGACCAGGTTGCAAATACCCATTAGATTTGCTGTGCACAGAATGAAAAAAAAACATTACAAGTTCAGTTTATTTCATTATATACAGGCATTTACAAACTGGCATGCCATATTTACAAAGCGGTGTTTACAGCTCGGCAATTCTTTGTAAATGCCAGTATGTAATAACTCCTTATTGATCTGTATTATTAACTAAGCATATAAGCACTCTGAGCTGAAAGTCAAATAAACTAGTGACGAAATCCAACATCGGTAAAATCAGCATGCCAAAATTGCACTGCTTTTCAATGTCACTGCATACATCCAGCTGCTGCTGAACCCTCTTTCTAACAATACACTTACAGCAACAGTATACATTTCTGTTAGCTGAAATCCAATTAAATTTACAAATAATTTCTACTACAGGGCTAAGTAGTGACTACAATGCTGCATGGAACCATACAGCAGAGTTCATCTTTCTTTGCATAGGTTTCAACCTCTTATGAGGCCAATGTGGAACATAGACCCTAGCAATGTGTGACAAATGATCAAAATGTGAAGCACCCTTTTTTCGCACTGTGTGAAAACACACCATTTCCATGGGGCCTGGTTGAAGTAGGATTTTTGCCAAAAGTATTAAGTTAACAAATACTGCACATTTGTGGAGATTCAATAAGACACCCATGTCAATAAATAAAGTCAGAAGAAACCACTGATAAAATGCAATATACTCAGCAGAAAATCGTTACACAACAATATTCAAGTGCAAGTATTAACAAAATGCTCTTTAGCACCTGCTTTTTCCTCCATATCTTCTCCTAACTAAAAAACTTAACTCATCCAATAAGGGACATCAGAAAAGAAATGTTTAAAATACTACCATTACCTTGAGACATTGACAGAATAAATGAATGTGAATCAATATACACTTTCTGAAATAAAAGCAGTCTATTTATTAAATGTAATGCACCACCTTGTCTCCAAATGCGACCAGCCTAGCTCTGAAAGAATCAGGGGAGACATTATTATGATTAATTATCTTGAGACACTGACAGAATAGAGAATGTGAACAGAGAATTACTCTTATAAACTTAACAAGTTGTTTGAATAACAGAAATTGTTAGCATGCATTTTCTGAAGGATATGAAGTCAAACTCAAATCTATGTCACACTTTCAATACTCAGTGATTTGCCAGAAAATTACAAATTCAAGTGTATTCACTGCTGCAGTCATTACATTTGGGTAATCTGCTGGCAGATTACCCTCAGTCGGCCTAATTAACAAAGTCTTGGGTCCTGCGTCTGTTGCTGTCCCTTCTTCCATGACGTCAGGGGTATAAAACATGCAGCAGACGCCATTACACCAGTTTTTCTTGCCCCAGATGTCAGGTGCCCAAATGGGAGCAAAATATATATATATATATATATATATATATATATATATATATATATATATATATAAAAAATAAGAAAAACAAAAATATACCTCCAAAGAAAAGCAAATACACCAAAAAGGCTTTTAAGCATAATAAAAGAAAGAAGAGGTATAGTAAAAGAAAAACAGGGGGATGGAAGGAGGGTAACCAGGACTGCAACAGTGAATACACTCTAACATCTACATTTATGATAAGTGTACACAACTGTACTATGGTTCATCGTGTTTCACTGTTGCAGTCATTACATTTGGGTAGATTCCCAAAGCTAAATTTGGGAGGATGGATTTATACAGCAATAGGACCAGCTATAAGGCCTTGCAAAACAGCAGTGGCAAAGCCAGCTCTGGATTTAGAGAAAATTGGTAAGTGATGATGCTTGGTGAAAGTATGAACTGAACTCCAGGTAGCAGCTTCTAGAATATCCCTGGTAGGAACACCTCTGAGAAAGGCTGCTAAAGTAGATGCAGCCCTGGTGGAATGAGATCTAATCCCCTGGGGGATAGGTTTTCCATGGTGCTTATAACAGAAATGAATATGTCAAAGGAAAAATATACTTTAAAAATGATCAAAACACGGTAGGTTAAGGTACTTTAATCTTGCAGCAAGGAGACAAAAACGTGCTAATACAGAGTTTGTCTACTAGAAACAGGAAATACTTTCATTTTTATACATTCTCTAACTAGTCATGGCCTACCAAGCTGACGTAACAGATTACCACTTTTCTCATCATCATCTTTTGACCATCATTCCCATGAATTTCTGCTGATTTATCAATTTTTATGTGAAACTTCCTGAGGAAAACAACATGGCCTTGATTACTCCCAGTTAGATACATGTTATGTTACCATTCAAGGTACTATGGCTAATTCAAGCACAATGCTAGCAGTTCATTTCTCTAATAATCCTTTGTCTAATTTATCTCTAAGTTACTGCAGCTGCACATGTTCTCATGCTTCGAACAGAGCTGATTGTCTAAAATCATTACATTTACAGAATATAGTATTGTTCATTCATTCGTTCCTGACCTAGCAGATAAGCACCTGCTTCTCAAGTACATTTCCAAAAGGCATAAACATGAATATTGCTGTGCTAGCAGTTACTAGGTCAGAGGGCAACTTGCAAGTTTCAGAAAGCCTACTACAGTTTTCAAAAAGCATCTTTTTCAGTCTCATATGAAACTCAATTTATATATAACACAGTGCATGGAAAAATAGAATGAAAAGCGTATTAAATCATTTGATTATTAATTGGCATTAAGCATACATACATTAATACATATTTTTCTAACATTTCCCTCCTGTTAATACTTTTTAATTCTATTTTCAAAAAAGAATAAACAGTTTGCTTCTTTTCCTAACCTCTTCCATTCAGGATTTGCAGTTAGGAAAGTCATTCAGTTTAAACTTCTATGAAAGTGTTTCACATTCTAGCAGCTCTTCAAATTCAGTACTTTGATACATAGTCTCAGATACTGATATATCTATGAATTCTTTGATTAATTTCTTCATGCAGGGGATTCCACAACAAACACAAACTCCTATTAGGAGTAATCCTACCCCAATGGCAATCAATATGTTCATTAGGATGGAACCCCACCCCCCAAATACATTCTGGAAAAAGTCTGTCAGAGGGTTTGGGCCTGGTTTAGTCATGGCCGACACTTGCTGAATCACCTCGAGATGATCGTTAATCTCATGCTGATGATCAGGAATAAACGCACAGCATTCTTCTTTGATTAAAGCACCACCCCTCGCCGCTAGGGTGAAGTCAAGAGCCATTCGGTTTTGGAGTACTACAGTTCTCATGGCATTCAATTCATCAGTTATCAATTCAAGAGCAGAAAAAGTCGCATTACTCATTACTTCGAGAAGTTTTGACAGTTTTCGCAGCTCCCATATTGATTTAACTGCACCATATGCAGGTAATATACCTGCCCAGGATATGACAGCATCACTCAAGTCCATGTGTGCAAGTTTGGTTCCCACATTACGATGGTCTTTCCAGCCTGCTTCGATCTGTCCCACTGGATTCTCAGGTTTCTTAACAGTCTTTTTGGTCACATCTCGGGTATTTTGAATGTTTCCCAGAGACAAAACTGCAGTGTGTCGGATGGCCGGGACCAGGTACCCCAAAAAACAACTGCCAGACCAATTCTCAGGTAACCATTTATATGCTTTTTTACCACAAACAAAATAACAGTCCTCTACTTTAGTTGTTACTTTGTTACGAAATGACTGCCCTGCATGAAACATTTTCCCATCTATTACAGATAACTGTTTAAAAAGTACAGGATTACGTTGTACCTGATCAAGAGTCTTATGCATAGATTTCAAAAATGAGTCATAATCTGTACTACAAGATCCACTTAAATCGTTTGTTTTTTTATAACATTTATACTGTACTGCGACATTACACTTACTCCATCCCATTTGGATGGTGTCATTTTTGTAAAAACATACAATTCCTTTTTGTGTTACAGGCAAATATAGTGCTACCTTATCATGTGCTTTAATAGCAACTGTGTCAAAAAACAGATTTTCCCAGGTCTCACTGACCCCCAGGGGGATAGCAGCCATCAATAAACCCCCGTATGCTGTTGGTATGGCCATGCAGACCCAGCAGTTCGAAACATTAAAAGTCTCAGCATACACACGTGTAATTGCCTGATAAGTGTTAAAGTTCGGATGCCAGTCTATGTTTGGTTCATTACGTCTAATCAGTTCAACTTTTGTGGCAGGAAAAAGGAGTGGCCACAACAAAAAGAACAGTGCGATTAGCATAGCTATTAAAATGATCATACAAGTTTTCTGAGGTTGCTCAATGTCTCTATTCACTCTGTACCTGGCCATTATGTTCTCGTTGTAGAACAGTAACAAAGTTTTTGTCCAATTCAAAGTTCTTAACCAGTTTACAGTGCGTCAAATGAATCCAGGAAGCTCGCTCCATGATTTTGACTGCAGTGGGTGTTGACAGTAATACCTGGTACGGTCCTTCCCACTTCGGAAAACTCCAATTCTTTCGCTTCACAATCTTCACCCAGACCCAGGTGCCTGGGGCTACTGGTGCTTCCGATTTCGGTTGTTCTTTATCTGAAACAGAATTTAACTGCAAAAGTTTGTTATTCAAAAATCGCCTCATATACCCTGCAAGTGAATGGTCAGCCTCTTGCTCTGCAGACATGAGAGGTTTCCACTGAGGTGTATAATATGCCCTCCCAAACAAAGTTTCAAAAGGAGTTAAACCATTTGCATTTGGAACAGTTCTCATGCTCAACAGTGCTAAAGGCAAACAGTGCACCCAGTTCTTTTGTGTCTCGCTCATCAACTTCCTAAGCTTACTCTTCAACACCCCATTATGCCTCTCAACTAACCCTGCAGATTGGGGATGGTAAGCGCAGTGATTTTTTAACGATATTCCAAAATAACGACTAAGTTGCTGTACTGTTTGGTTCATGAAATGTGTACCGTTATCACTATAAATCTTTTCCGGTATGCCAAATCTGGGTATAATTTCTTTAACAAGGACCTTTGCAACAGTAGCTGCATCTGGATTTTTAGCTGGAAAAGCTTTCACCCATTTGGAAAACATATCTATAATGATAAGGCAATACTTTTTATTCTCACATTTATTCAGTTCTATGAAATCCATACAAATAGTATGAAAGGGATACGGTGGTGTAGGAAAACTCCCTTGCTTAAGCTTCAATGCCCCTTGTGCGTGATGCTTGTTACAAACATGGCATGCTGCACATACATTTTTTGTGTAATTTGTAAATCCATAGGTTGTAAACACTCTATTCACTAACTGTACCATCCCCCCTGTTGAGACATGGCTCTGCCCATGGCTCAACAAAGCTGCATATCTAAACAAGTTAGATGGCAAAATTGACTTTTTTTCCTTGGAGATGTACAGTCCCTTTTCAAGGATTGCTCCTCGTTTTATCCACTTCTGTTTTTTCTACATTTGTAGTAAGTGGCTGCATTGTCTTTAACATTTCTAAATCTAAAGTCTCAGAGGGTTGTAATTCCTCACTCAAAAGAAAAGCTTCTGAGGCTGAAGCTGCTTGCTTCGCAGCTGTATTAGCCCACGCATTACCTTTTGAAATCCTATCCTGTTTCTTGGTATGAGCTACGCATTTGCAAATAGCTACTTTTTGAGGTAACTGAATAGAGTCTAATATATCTAAAATGAATTGCGCATGATTAATTGGTTTACCAGTAGATGTTATCATTCCTCTATTTTTCCACTGCTGCGCAAAAACATGTACAGTAGAAAAAGCATACTGACTGTCAGTATAAATGTTCACTTTCTTACCTTTTGCTAAGGTACATGCCCTTGTCAAGGCAATCAACTCTGCCGCTTGTGCAGATAAATTGTGTGGTAAAGATTTTGCTTCTAAAATTTCAGTATCAGAAACGACTGCATACCCCACTAGGATCTGTCCTGTAGGACCCCTCCTGCACGAGCCGTCCACATAGTATGTCACCTCGGCATCATCCAAGGGAACATCCGTAAGGTCTTGTCTAGGTAATGTCTTTTGCTCAATCTCCTGCAGGCAGCAGTGCAGTTTGCATCTGCAGGGGTTGGGAGCAAGGTTGACGGATTCAAAGTTGTGCAGCGTTCAATTGTCATATGAGGTTGGCTCAACAGTATAGTCATACAGGAAAGATGTCTAGCAGGAGAAAGATATGCTACTTTTTCTTGCAGTAAAATAAGTGCAACTGCATGAGGCACTCTCAATGTGAGAGGGTGGAATAACACTACTGAGGCCGAATCCTGCACTGCCATCGCAGCTGCAACTACTGCTTGTACACAGTGGGGCAGGGACCATGCCACTGGGTCTAACTGTGATGAATAGTAAGCTATGGGGCGTTGCTTATCCCCATGCTGCTGTGTCAACACTGATGTCATATAACCCTGCTTACAGTCTACAGTTTGAAAAAATTGCTTATGATAGTTTGGTAATCCTAAAACTAAGGATGATGCTATCAGTTGTTTCAGCTTGCAGAAAGCTGCTTCTGGTGTCCATTGTAATAAATCCTGTGCTGCCATCGGCTTTTTGAATATTAAATTGGCCAGTGGAGCAGATTCCAAAGCATAATTTGGTATCCAGCTTCGACAAAAATTAGTAGTTCCCAGGAAGGACATCATTTCCTTCTTGGTAGTTGGTCTAGGTGCCTGTAATATTGCTGTTTTTCTATCTTCGTCTAATATTCTACCTTCCTTGGATATTACATATCCCAAGTACTTAACTTGTTTTCTCCAAAGTTGTAGTTTGTTCTTGTTTACTTTGTGACCCTGAGTAGCTAAAAACTGTAATAATGCTATGGTGTCCTCTTTGCATTCTTGCTGGGTGGGGGCTGCCAGCAGAATGTAGTCTACATAAAGTAAAATCTGACTACCTCTCGGTGGGATAAATCCCGCCAGGTTGCTTGCCATTTCTTGTGCAAATATTGTTGGACACTCACAATATCCCTGTGGTAATCTTGTATATGTATACCGTTTCCCCTGAAATGTAAATGCAAACCAATATTGGCTGTCAGGGTGCATCGGTATTGAGAAAAAATGCATTACTAATATCTACCACAGAAAAATACTTTTGCTGAGGCTTTAAATCATTCAGTAAGGTGTGCAGGTCTGGCACCGTCGGTGCCCTGGGTATAACTGCATTATTTACAGCTTGTAAATCTTGGACCATACGCCATACCCAGTTTGCTTTCCTGACAGGAAATAAGGGTGTATTACATGGTGAATCGGGAGATTCTATTAAGACTCCTTCCTTAAGTAAGGCTGCTATTATAGGTTTGATTCCTATCTCTGCATCCTTTCTCAAGGGATACTGTCTTTTCTGGGGTCTAAATGCTGACTTTGGCATAATAGTAACTGGTCCTGCTGTTCGTATAAGTCCTACATTTGATTTCCCTGTTGACCAGAGTGTCTCTGGTATGTTCTGCAAGGCTTTTTCCTCTTCTTCCAATAAGAGTAACACTCAGCTATTCTCACTAGCCTGTGAGTGCACAGCTGGGTGTGTCTGTTATCCAATTCAATTTCTGTTTCTGTACTCCTTGTTCAGAGAGTTCTAATTCTGTTTGCTTTTCCCACCTTGTGACTTTTTCACCTAAGTCTGCCCATTTCAAATTTCTACTCTTAGTTAAGCTAACATGTGGCAATCGATTAGATTTGTAAAGTGCTAAAAATTCCTGGGGCAATGAACAGCTTACTACACTGTTTCCTTCTGTGTCCCAGTACAAGTTTCGTAACACTAGTCTGTTCGCGTGGTTCTGAAACAATTCCTGCTCATAATCTTTATCAGGTCCTGGTCTATTACAGTAATATAGAGTACAATGCAACAAATGCTGTTTGTCAATGTTGAGGGAGGGGGACTTACTGATGGCTACGTTCATCAGTTCTTCGGTTACTGCCCCTGGACCAGTTGTAACTAAGTCCTGGCTGTACCAATAATATGTCTCACCCTCCGGTCGCACTACAAAAGTATCCATTTGTCGCTGTGCTTCCATACCCTGCATGGCTGGAACTACGGCTATGCCAAATATCTGCATTAAGTCTCTACCCAAAAGGTTTACTGGGCATTTTGCAGAGACTACAATTTTACTTCTCTGAGTCATCCCTGAAACGGGGTCTGTTATTGCTATGTCATGGGAGAGTGGCTCTATACAGCTGTCCATTAGCTGCCTTCACTAGTATATAATCTGGTGATTCTGAATCTTCCGGTAATTTAGAAGGGTGTATCAGGGTCCGTGAAGCCCCTGAGTCACACAAAAATTTGACTTCCCTCCACTCTACCAGAAGCGTCACTTCCGGTTTTGTATCTGCTAAGTAAAGCTCTAGGCTCAATAAGGCTAAGTCCAAAATTTCATTTTCTTCAATGTCTGCAAATTCATGTACATCCTCTACCCTTGCTATCACATTTGCACTTGTCCTTTCCTGTTTATTTTCATTCGGTGATTCCTGACTATCATATAGTTCTTCCTTATTTTCTGTAGTTACCTTCTTATTTAGCCTGCAATCCCTTGCTAAATGTCCTTTTTTCCCGCATTTAAAACATTCGCCTCTTTTCTTTCTTTCTTCAAAATCTTCTGATCGCTTGTCAGATTGTTTATTTCCCTGGGTATTTTTCTTACCCTTTCTTCCAGTTTATACTACAAATACTTCTGACCCATCTTCTGCCGAAAATACTTGAGTTTTCTTTTTCTTTTTACTATTAAAATGTCTCTCTGCATGTCTAGCATATTCAAGTAATGGCTGCAGTCTACTTGTACGATGATCTACCATGTGTTTTGTAATAAAGCTGCTAATGGGAGTTATACTGCCCTTCAAGAATGCATTCTTTAGCTGTTGTTCATATGGGGAATCTTGTGTCTGGTTTTCTGGTATCTGCATTCCGCAGTGGTTATTAAAGCACTCTAATAATCTAGCATAATATCTATCAACTGTTTCACCTTCTTGTTGAATGCACTGATTAATGCAAGTCCAATTAGCCCTAGGCTTCCACTTTTCAGAGATTCGGTCTGTCAGACCTTTCACTCTGCCATCCAATTCTGCATTAGTATGTGGGAGTGGTCTAAGCTGTGCATCACGAGGATTCCAGTCGCCACTGATCATGTGCCAATCTGGACCTACAATTTGTCTAACTACTTTTTCTACTACTTCTCCATTCAAATGGTAACTTAATCTCATACCCTGTAAGTCTTCTAAAAATTTTCGAAAATTCACTTTCGGATGGGGAATTCCTTCTGTGGCTTTCCGGATATCTTCCAGTGTCCACAGTCTATAAACTAAAAGAGTTGGATCCTGTCCTGCCTGAGGATTTGGTACTTCTATGAGTGGACATATCTCTTCTTCACTCATAGCTTGTGATTTTCTATTTATTTCACCTAATTCAATCTCCCTTCTCAAGTCGCGTGTTCGAGACCTTGTCTCGATAGGATCCCTGACAAATGGTTTTGATGCTGTAGAAACAGCTGGATATAGCAGAGGTGGATCAGCTTGTCCACTCGCTTCATATTCTGGTAAGGGAAGCGGAGGGGGCGAAGGAGGGGCCGTTGCTATTACCAAGTTATTATCTTCTTTGTCTAAAAACATCGTTTTTGAATTCTTTATCTTTTGTTCCCTGCGCTTTGCTTCCTCAAGCCACCTATGCGCCTGAGGGACTCCTAATTGTCGTTGCTTTTTTAACTGACCTTTTGCGTTTGTTTTTAGTTGCCTGACAAGTTTAATAAGTGCGAGTTTATCTAAATTACCATCGAATTTATACTTATCAACCCATTTTGTATAATACTTAAGATTGTCGGTACACTGTAATTGCATATACTTCGCGTCTTCAGTTAGGGCGGTCTCGAACTTTTAGGTACACTGATTTCCCATTGTTGCCTTAGCTAAACTGTAAATTGTTACGTAACCCTTTTTATCACGTGGTACCACAGTTCTATACCTTTTCACAGTTTATCTAGAATAACTGCCTACCTATTCTGTTTCCCTGATCTATGACAAAACAGTAACCCCTTTTTTTGTCCCTGATCTGCACATGCAAATCTTCCTGACAAAAAACAGTTCTGTAATTAGTCCCTGATCTTAAAACAGAAATAAGGTAATTCCTCCTTACCTGACCCTCCGAGAGTTGATCCACCGGATCGTTGACTCGTCCTCCAATCCCAGATCAGAAACAGTGGCTGGCCTTTTTCGAACGACAATTCAGTCAGAGGTCTTTCAAAACAGAAGAGCAGATTTGGCCTCTTCTCTGTACGGATGCATGCCACCGGGCCCAATTCTGACCTAGGCCTAGAGCGAGAGGTACTTTCCGGTCCGAAGAACCAAACTGTCAAAGGAAAAATATACTTTAAAAATGATCAAAACACGGTAGGTTTAGGTTAAGGTACTTTAATCTTGCAGCAAGGAGACAAAAACGTGCTAATACAGAGTTTGTCTACTAGAAACAGGAAATACTTTCATTTTTATACAGTCTCTAACTAGTCATGGCCTACCAAGCTGGCGTAACAGATTACCACTTTTCTCATCATCATCTGTTGACCATCATTCCCATAAGTTTCTGCTGATTTATCAATTTTTATGTGAAACTTCCTGAGGAAAACAACATGGCCTTGATTACTCCCAGTTAGATACATGTTATGTTATCATTCAAGGTACTATGGCTAATTGAAGCACAATGCTAGCAGTTCATTTCTCTAATAATCCTTTGTCTACTTTATCTCTAAGTTACTGCTGCTGCACATGTTCTCATGCTTCGAACAGAGCTGATTGTCTAAAATCATTACATTTATAGAATATAGTATTGTTCATTCATTCGTTCCTGACCTAGCAGATAAGCACCTGCTTCTCAAGTACATTTCCAAAAGGCATAAACATGAATATTGCTGTGCTAGCAGTTACTAGGTCAGAGGGCAACTTGCAAGTTTCAGAAAGCATACTGCAGTTTTCAAAAAGCATCTTTTTCAGTCTCATATGAAACTCAATTTATATATAACACAGTGCATGGAAAAATAGAATGGAAAGTGTATTAAATCATTTGATTATTAATTGGCATTAAGCATACACACATTAATACATATTTTTCTAACAGAATACAATGGCTTATCCATTTAGAAATGGTTTGCTTTGAAATAGCCTTACCCTCTGCCCCTGCAGCAAATGCTGCCAGCAGTTCAGATTTTCTTCGAGAATTAGTCCTGTCCAAGTAGAATCTAAGTTGTCTGTGTACATCCAATGAATGCAGAATCCGCTCTCCCTTGTTCTGTGGATTGGGAAAGAGAGTTGGCAAATGAATGGACTGAATAAGAGCTACACTGGATACCACCTTGGGCATGAAGGATGGATTGGTCCTGAGTGGCACCATGTCCGCATGAAAGATGATGAAAGCTCCACTGCCATAAGGGCGTGTAATTCAGATATCCTTCTAGCTGAAGTGATTGCTAAAAGGAAGGCTGTTTTCCAGGAACGAAATTTTAAGTCTGCAGTTGCAGCTGGTTCGAAAGGAGGTAGAGTGAGTTTCTCCAAAACAAAGTTAAGGTCCCAGGCAAGGGTTGGAGCTCTCCTGGGTGGTCTCAAGTTTTTGGCCCCTCTGAGATACTGCTTTAGAAGAGGATGAGAAAAGGGGGGTGGTCTGTGTTGTAATAAGCTGAAATGGCTAAGGCATGGATTTTTAAGGAAGAAAGAGACAGGCCCTTATGAAGCATCTCAGTTAAGTATTGCAAAATCTGAGGTAAATTGGGCACTGCTGTGCTCATCCCTTGAGACTGATTCCAAGTACAGAATCTTTTCCATTTGTCAGCACAAGATTTTCTAGTACTAGGTCTTCTCGCCTCCAAAATGACATCCATCACAGGTTTGCTGAGGGATGCTAAGGGTGAATTTAAGTGATTAGCCAAGCTGCAAGAGTCCATGTTTGAAGCTGAGGGTGCAGAATCTGCTCTCCTGCTGAGAGAGTAAGGAAGGTGTCTGAGGCAGGTGCCACGGAGAAATGTGAGACACACTGCGCATGAGTGGGTATCAGTGTTTGCGAGGCCAGTCTGGAGCAATCAAAATCATTTTTGGTTTGTCCTGTTTGACTTTTAGTAGAACTTTGGAGAGCAAAGGCAGAGTGGGAAAGGCATAGACTGATAGGTTTTTCCAGCTGAAGGACAGAGCATCCACTTTCCAGGCTTTTTTGTGATGAGTTCTTGTGCAAATTTTGTCCAACTGGTAGTTCTGGGGAGAGGCAAAAAGATCTATGTCTGGGCTCCCCCATTTGCGTGTCAACATGTTGAAAATCCATGATTCCAGTTTCTATTCGTGAGGGTCCATGAGATTTCTGCTTAGTTCGTCTGCCAGAACATTCTGCTTTCCTGGCAGGAATTGAGCTTGTAGTTGTACTTGGTAGCTCAAGGCCGTGTTCCACAATGCCATGGCTAGTCTGCAGAGGGGGTAGGAATGTGTACCCCCTTGCTTGTTTATGTGTTGTCAGTCTTTGTCCTGGATGAAGGCAGTCCTTGAAGGCTGTCAGTGCATTCTGTACAGCTAGCATTTCTTTCTGATTGATATGAAGGTGCATTTGATTTGGGCTCCATTTGCCCTGAATGCACTTCCCTGCCAGTTGAGTTCCCCCCATGCATAGTCTGATGTGTCTGTAGTTAGGGTTTGGGTGGCAGGGGGTGATATGGATGGCAGTCCTCTGCCCACTATAGGAACTCTAGGCACAGGCAAGGTATGATAGGAATCATTGTTTCCAGGCTGTGACAATGTTGACTCCATAAACCTTTCAAGTACCACTGAAGTTTCCGCATATGCAGTCTTGCATATGGAATTAGAAGAATGCATGAGGCCATGAACCCCAAGGCTTGCAGTATTTGCCTTGCAGATAGCAGGGTTTTTGTGGCCGCCTGTTTGAAGCAAGTCACCAAAAGAATTTGCTTTTCTGGTGTAAGGAGAGCCATCTGGGCAGTTGTATTCAAGCTTTCACCCAGGAATGTAATTTTTTGAGAGGGTACCAGTTGAGATTTCTTTTCATTTATGGTGTACCCTAGACAGGTTAGAAGTCTTTTTACAAACGCCATATGTTTTAGAAGAATGGCCTGGTTTTCTGCCTGAATTAGACAATCGTCCATGTATGGATATATTTGAATATTTATTTGCCTGCAAAATGCAATTACTGGAGCCAGGCACTTTGTGAATACCCTGGGCGCAGTAGACACGCCAAAGGGCAGTGCAGAGAACTAATAATGCATGCAGCCTGCTTTGAAACGTAGGAATCTTCTGCAAGATTTCCTGATTGGGATATGCAGGTAAGCCTCTTTTAAGTCGAGAGTTGCCAACCAGGCATCCTTGCCTAGCATAGGAAGTAACTGAAGAGTCAGCATCTTGAATTTTGAAATGTCCAGAAAGGTGTGGAGAGTAGACAGGTCCATAATTGGACGCCATGATTTGTCTTTTCTGGGTACCAGGAAAAGTCTGGAATAGAAACCTTGTCCCTTTTCCTCTTCTGGTACTAGTTGAATAGCCCCCATGTATAGGAGGGAAAGTACTTGTTTCTGAGCCTCTGCCCACTGATTTGGGGGCAGGTCTGGCAAACCATTTGGAGTTGGCAGCATGTGGAAATGAAATCTGTATCCCTGGAACACTATTTAAAAGCCATTTGTCCTGGTTTATAAGTTGCCAGTTTTCCCCCCAAAGGGGCGGCTAAGACGCAAGTGCTTGATAATTTCAAAGGGAAGTCATTGAGACGGTTTACCATAGGGTGGTGCCTTGTAGTTTCCAGATTTGGAAGTGGAAGCACCCCACTGCTTAGTTCTGAAAGTCTCTTGGGACTGAAACCTGGTGTTTTGGAATGTCTGGGTTTGGCTGCAGTGGCTCTGGAAGGAGCTGGAAAGGACCAGTTCTTAGTAGGCCAATGCCTACTAAATCTAGGAGGTTGCACTTGTAAGAAATCTTTCACAGTTTGCATAGATTTATCTTTATTTTCCATCTTTTTTAGAACTTCTTCAGGCTTATTGCCAAATAAGCGGTCCTGCTGTAAAGGAGCATCCAAATGTTTTGCTTTAACATGATCAGGCAGACACTGCTCCTTAAGCCAAGCATGCCTTCTAAGCACTATCCCAGTAACAGCAGCCTTACAAGAGGCCTCTAAGGAATCAAAGCCATATTGCAAGGTATGTTTGCCAACTTGTTCAGCTGAATGCAATAAATCCTGCAAATCTTTATTCTCCACAGAGTCAGAAATCAACATCATTATCTGTTTAAGCAGTCCCATGATATGCTGTTGATATTTTAGCATATGGAATTGACAGTTTAAAGCCCTGATTGCTAAGGTTGCATTAATATAAACCTTTTTACCCCATCTATCCAGCACCCTGGAGTCTCCATCAGAACGGGTAGGATTTTTAGCAGTAGAAGCCTTAATGCCCCCCTTGGGCCCTTGAGAAATGGTTTCAGGGTCTGCAACAGGATTTTTGAAAAGGAATTTTTCGGACACAGGAACCCTGTAGTACCCGTCTGGTTTGCTAGGGGCTGGAGGCAAGGAATCAGGGGCCATACTGGATTCCGAAAACACAATATCTAGTAGAGGAGGTATAGCCAAAGGCCTATGTTGAGGAAGAAGGAAATCCCTAAGCCTCTTTTTGGATTCAGAGAAATCCTGACATTCCCAGTGGAAATGCTCCCTTAAGGTGTGTAAAGTTTCCCCAAAAGAGAAATCCTCAGGTGGAGAAGCAGAGGGAATGGAATCCTCTGCATCAGAGTCCTCATAAGTAGGTATGGACAAATCCAGATCATCAGAAGAGTCAGAAGAAACAGAGTCCTGTTCAGAAGAGTCGTAGTCAAATTCCACCCTAGGCCTCTTGGAGGCGGGGCGGTTGACTACCCCTGATTAGAATAATTAAATCTTCAGCCATTTTGATCATTTGTTTTTAGGCATAGGGGCCTGAACATGTGGCCTGAGCGCCAGTTTTTTAGACATAGATCGAGATTTAGGCCTTAGCACTGAAGTTGTAGTCTGTTTAATATGCAAGTCTGTAGGCCTGAATACACCCTCAGAAGCCAGTGCCTGCCCAGCAGCTCCAGACCCATCCAAGGTAGAGACATTCGCGGGTTCCATATGTGAAGCATCTCGTGGCATACCGGACTCCGAATGGGTCTCTGTAGAGGCCTGCGAATCAGAAGTAGCGGGTATCAGGGGTTGCGAAAGCACCTCACTGAGTACCGGCGAACTAGCGACTGGCTTAGGAGAAGCGTTGTCAGCAGTTTTGGATCTCAGCGGCCTGTCTGTCTTTTTCTTTGCGTTTTTTTCGGTATTCCGGAAGTCGGATGGCTAACTGACAAAATTTCTGGATAATTAAACCGAGAACTGAAATATTTTGAAGCAAAAATGTACCAACGACTGATAGTCCGCTGATTAAATAAAGCACAAAACCGACAGCAAGGTACGTCGTGGTCGGGGTCTAGGCAAGGAATACAGTACAAATGAAAATCCTTATGAGGTATTTGCTTCCCACAAGCAATACAACTATTAACTTTTACTGACATAGGTAAGGAGCAAGAAAAAGTTACCCCAACGGGGTAAAAAAAAAAAAAAATTATGAAAATACTGTTTTTGCAAGGTGGCAAGCTTTCTTGTATCCACCAGCTTACAGATTCTAACTCTAAGGTCACTCACGTGATCTTGGAATAAAAAATAAAATAATCTTGAAAGCCACACAAAAAATCTAGTTTTTAAAGTATATCCAGGTAAGATTCTATACTGACAGAATATGCAGCACATCTGTCTAAAAGAGATCACCTTTTCTTTACAGCAGGTAATAGCTGGACTGCACAGACTTCTGCAATCATTACTTTACTTTCTATGTCTAATTACTGTAAGGTGTCCCAATACTTACAAAGTATTGCTAGTTAGGCAGATCTGTCATAAAGGGTAAATATAAACTGTTAAAACAGCATTAAGACAAATTGTGAACATTTTGCGCACACTATTTTTTTAATTTGAGATCCTCATGTGGAACAATCAGAAAGCCCAAGATGAATTATTATGTCCAGCACCAAGTCATCTGTGGCATCCCTTTCATATACAAACAGCAGGTGTTGAAAGAACTGTTACATTATGTAAAACACAAAAATTCCACCAGCAGACAAACCACACTAGTAGCCAGAAATCAAAACTAAGTGCAGAAAAAAGCACCAGTGTGGAAACACAGCAGTCACAGTTCAAAACATCCACAGGTAAAATAGGCAGCAAACAGCAGGCTGCAGGTAAAATAAATCCAAGTATGGAAACACAGCAGTCACAATTTAAAATATCGAAAGGCAAAGTAGGCAGCAAACAACAGGCAGCAGGTAAAATAAATCCAAGTTTAATGCATATGCAAACTAGTGTAAATAAATCCAAGTTTAATGCATATGCAAACTGGTGGTAAAATAAAACCAAGTTTAATGCATATGTAAACTGGTGGTAAAATAAATCCAAGTTTAATGCATACATAACTGTTACATTATGTTATATCACCTGGAAATGTTAAAGAAATTAGCATAAAAACGCATCTTATTAAATTAAAGCTTTTCAGCTTAAACATGTAGAGATCTGCAGATTCTGTTTTCATACAAATCAATGTTATCTATAAAAAGAACCACCAAAGTGATTGTTTCCTCGGTGATGTAGCCTGGTCAAGAGATTGGTTCAAAAACTGCACAGTATACAAGAGCAGCTTGTAGGAAAATAAACACCAAACAGGCTACAGCTCACATGCAGATTTTGTTAACCCATTTAGAAGCACCACCAAACACCAAATCAGGAGAAACAATACCAGTGTTAACTAGAAAAGTCTGTTTACTTGCAATAACAGTAAACATGAGAGGATGCTGAAAAAAAACTATAGCCTCTAAATCTGCATAGGTTTTGCCAATAACCTCTGTGCAGGTGTACCCTCCATTCTCCTGTCTTTGCTTCAAAATAGTATGGATGAATAAAAACAATGAAAATGCACTCTTATGCAAGATTAGCCATTTGCAGGACAAAATTGCTGCTTACCCTTCACAAGAAGGCAAAAGAATGTCTTTATTGATTTCACATTTGGAAATTTACACATCTGCAGAAGCATTATTGTTAGATAAGAACAAATAATGGATTTCCCAAACCCAGAATATAAATTCTATATCCCTATGGCCTGGAACCATTAGCAGGAAAATCCAGTCTATTTCTCTGCAATTTCATTTCACTGCATGTGAAACACTTGATGCTGGCCTGCCAGGCTTTGTCTTGTGGTATGACAGTCTACATATCTAGGTTTTCATCTGTTTGGAGAGCCAGAAAGATATGTGCCAGACTCTAACATAGTCTTTCGACGGGCTGTTTCCTTGGCAACACTGTGATTCAAACGCCTCAGACGCTCCTAGAAGAATCAAGACCGTGGTATTATAGTGCATGCAAGTAAATAAATATCCTAATTTACATTTAATAAAAATTAGATTAATCAGGTAAAGAGGTAAAGGAAAGTGGTCATCTTTTCATCATTACTGTAGAATTTCTAAATAAATTAGCAAATTGTGTGACCCCATACATAAAAATGGTGCTGCTAGTTCAGCTGCACCTTTTTCATATGAAGGTTATTGAATACATGTACTGAAATCCAAACTTTTTTTCCCATTATTTTACTTACTGGCAGACACTGGACCATCAATGCTCACTTACGGCTAAGACCCAAGTACAAAAGCTCAAGTTCAAATGTTAAGATCAACAGAAACAAACAAAGGTAAATACAGCCACTGAGTAACACTGACATCATAAAATGAACAAACCCATCTCTTTATATACCTTATCTAAACACCTAAACACAATTCTTTAAATGAATGCTTGCTTTATAATTAACCATGTTCACCTGGGCATTTAGTTTAACTCTTGGCAAGGTTTTGCTGGATACTTAAAGTGATTTGCTGATGAAAAATTACTTAACTTTGCACCATGTTATTGGGCGAGTAAAGTCTCGAAGAGAATTTTTGTCCCATCAGCAGAAGTTTTCTGCCTACTATACTTAAACTTTTAAGATACATAGTTTCTCTATACTCATGCCACTAAGAACTTCGACCATGCTGACATGGCATAGGAGAGGCAGGAGTTCAGTCCAGACTTTAATGGCTACACCACCATGCATGCAAAGAAACACATCCATTGAAGTCTACAGATGTAGTTCACGCTATTCCTTAAGGTAATGTCAGCAAGGGATTTACTTAGGTCTTGCTTTAGTAAAAATGTTTATGAATCTTTTTTTTTTTTTTTTTAATCAAACTATGGTCCAAGTGGCCGTGGTAGTGCAGCAGTTAGCACCGTCTCCTCACAGTAAGAGGTTCTCCCATTCGATTCTCGGCTGGAGTGCTTCTATGTGGAGTCTGCATGTCCTCCCTGCTGTCGAGTGACGTCTAAAGACATGCAGGTAGGTGCGTGCATGGATGGGTGCGCCTTCTTTGAAGGTTGGGCTTCAGGCTGGCAACTTGGCACCGTAAAAATCCACTGCTAATCATTAGCGGACCAGAGTTCCACTGTGGCGACCCCTAACTGGAAAAAGCCGAAAGAAGAAGATTATTAATCAAACTATGGTCCAAACATGTACAGAGTGGGAGGGAAGAACATCTATTAAGAGCTTAACTGACAAGATACCACAATGCACAAATAAACCTTGGCAAATCACTTTAACATATGCACAATCATAAAAAATGGGAGGGTGGTCTGCTGACACAGAAGAATAATGCCTTGCTATAACTGGAAAAACAAGAATCCAACAAGTGGCTCATGCTCACAAGGTCAACATGCGATGGGGTCAGAGTAGGCAGCCAAGATAAGTTCTTTCATCATATAGACAGGAAGTTAAAAAAAATCCTGCATGTCTACCCACTAATGACGGCTGGTAGGATGTGCTTACTTAGTGAGAGTGCACATGCATGGAAACATGCATATTGCTCCCTTGTCAGCATCACAGCACAAAGACATCACTATTGGGTAACAATGCTAGGCATACAAAAGTGCTCATCAACAGTTACAGACCATTAGTAATTCCCCCTGTCCCAACCAAAGAGAAAGGCTCTAAGAACAGTTCCTCTGATAAGGTTAAGAGATTACAAAATATCAATACAGCAATGGTGGAAGGCATGGTGTGCTGACGGAGGAGCTACAGAAATTTAAAATAGGTAAAGTAATATGATACAGCACTTACCTAAAAGAATGTTATATTATGCTTGGAATTTTAAGACCAAGAAAAT